>NC_143024.1:8647500-8765000 GCF_057628025.1 Oncorhynchus mykiss
GCAGGTAGGAGGTACTGACTAACTTCCACCATGATGATACAACACAACACAGTCACCAGCAGGTAGGAGGTACTGACTAACTTCCACCATGATGAACCAACACAACACAGTCACCAGCAGGTAGGAGGTACTGACTAACTCCCACCATGATGATACAACACAGTCACCAGCAGGTAGGAGGTACTGACTAACTCCCACCATGATGATACAACACAGTCATCAGCAGGTAGGAGGTACTGACTAACTTCCACCATGATGATACAACACAACACAGTCACCAGCAGGTAGGAGGTACTGACTAACTCCCACCATGATGATACAACACAGTCACCAGCAGGTAGGAGGTACTGACTAACTCCCACCATGATGATACAACACAGTCATCAGCAGGTAGGAGGTACTGACTAACTCCCACCATGATGATACAACACAGTCATCAGCAGGTAGGAGGTACTGACTAAC
The DNA here is from genome assembly GCF_057628025.1 of Oncorhynchus mykiss. Classification (NCBI taxonomy): domain Eukaryota; kingdom Metazoa; phylum Chordata; class Actinopteri; order Salmoniformes; family Salmonidae; genus Oncorhynchus; species Oncorhynchus mykiss. The sequence goes on from NC_143024.1 coordinate 8,647,963, forward strand.
TCCCACCATGATGATACAACACAGTCATCAGCAGGTAGGAGGTACTGACTAACTTCCACCATGATGATACAACACAACACAGTCACCAGCAGGTAGGAGGTACTGACTAACTTCCACCATGATGATACAACACAGTCACCAGCAGGTAGGAGGTACTGACTAACTTCCACCATGATGATACAACACAACACAGTCATCAGCAGGTAGGAGGTACTGACTAACTTCCACCATGATGATACAACACAGTCACCAGCAGGTAGGAGGTACTGACTAACTCCCACCATGATGATACAACACAGTCATCAGCAGGTAGGAGGTACTGACTAACTTCCACCATGATGATACAACACAACACAGTCACCAGCAGGTAGGAGGTACTGACTAACTCCCACCATGATGATACAACACAGTCACCAGCAGGTAGGAGGTACTGACTAACTCCCACCATGATGATACAACACAGTCATCAGCAGGTAGGAGGTACTGACTAACTCCCACCATGATGATACAACACAGTCATCAGCAGGTAGGAGGTACTGACTAACTTCCACCATGATGATACAACACAACACAGTCACCAGCAGGTAGGAGGTACTGACTAACTCCCACCATGATGATACAACACAGTCACCAGCAGGTAGGAGGTACTGACTAACTCCCACCATGATGATACAACACAGTCATCAGCAGGTAGGAGGTACTGACTAACTTCCACCATGATGATACAACACAGTCACCAGCAGGTAGGAGGTACTGACTAACTTCCACCATGATGATACAACACAGTCACCAGCAGGTAGGAGGTACTGACTAACTCCCACCATGATGATACAACACAGTCACCAGCATGTAGGAGGTACTGACTAACTCCCACCATGATGATACAACACAGTCATCAGCAGGTAGGAGGTACTGACTAACTTCCACCATGATGATACAACACAGTCATCAGCAGGTAGGAGGTACTGACTAACTTCCACCATGATGATACAACACAACACAACAACACAGTCATCAGCAGGTAGGAGGTACTGACTAACTTCCACCATGATGATACAACACAACACAGTCACCAGCAGGTAGGAGGTACTGACTAACTTCCACCATGATGATACAACACAGTCACCAGCAGGTAGGAGGTACTGACTAACTTCCACCATGAAGATACAACACAACACAGTCATCAGCAGGTAGGAGGTACTGACTAACTTCCACCATGATGATACAACACAGTCACCAGCAGGTAGGAGGTACTGACTAACTCCCACCATGATGATACAACACAGTCATCAGCAGGTAGGAGGTACTGACTAACTTCCACCATGATGATACAACACAACACAGTCACCAGCAGGTAGGAGGTACTGACTAACTCCCACCATGATGATACAACACAGTCACCAGCAGGTAGGAGGTACTGACTAACTCCCACCATGATGATACAACACAGTCATCAGCAGGTAGGAGGTACTGACTAACTCCCACCATGATGATACAACACAGTCATCAGCAGGTAGGAGGTACTGACTAACTTCCACCATGATGATACAACACAACACAGTCACCAGCAGGTAGGAGGTACTGACTAACTCCCACCATGATGATACAACACAGTCACCAGCAGGTAGGAGGTACTGACTAACTCCCACCATGATGATACAACACAGTCATCAGCAGGTAGGAGGTACTGACTAACTTCCACCATGATGATACAACACAGTCACCAGCAGGTAGGAGGTACTGACTAACTTCCACCATGATGATACAACACAGTCACCAGCAGGTAGGAGGTACTGACTAACTCCCACCATGATGATACAACACAGTCACCAGCATGTAGGAGGTACTGACTAACTCCCACCATGATGATACAACACAGTCATCAGCAGGTAGGAGGTACTGACTAACTTCCACCATGATGATACAACACAGTCATCAGCAGGTAGGAGGTACTGACTAACTTCCACCATGATGATACAACACAACACAACAACACAGTCATCAGCAGGTAGGAGGTACTGACTAACTTCCACCATGATGATACAACACAGTCATCAGCAGGTAGGAGGTACTGACTAACTTCCACCATGATGATACAACACAACACAACAACACAGTCACCAGCAGGTAGGAGGTACTGACTAACTTCCACCATGATGATACAACACAGTCACCAGCAGGTAGGAGGTACTGACTAACTTCCACCATGATGAACCAACACAACACAGTCACCAGCAGGTAGGAGGTACTGACTAACTCCCACCATGATGATACAACACAGTCACCAGCAAGTAGGAGGTACTGACTAACTCCAACCATGATGATACAACACAACACAGTCACCAGCAGGTAGGAGGTACTGACTAACTTCCACCATGATGATACAACACAGTCACCAGCAGGTAGGAGGTACTGACTAACTCCCACCATGATGATACAACACAGTCACCAGCAGGTAGGAGGTACTGACTAACTTCCACCATGATGATACAACACAGTCACCAGCAGGTAGGAGGTACTGACTAACTTCCACCATGATGATACAACACAGTCATCAGCAGGTAGGAGGTACTGACTAACTTCCACCATGATGATACAACACAGTCATCAGCAGGTAGGAGGTACTGACTAACTTCCACCATGATGATACAACACAGTCATCAGCAGGTAGGAGGTACTGACTAACTCCCACCATGATGATACAACACAACACAGTCATCAGCAGGTAGGAGGTACTGACTAACTTCCACCATGATGATACAACACAGTCACCAGCAGGTAGGAGGTACTGACTAACTTCCACCATGATGATACAACACAGTCACCAGCAGGTAGGAGGTACTGACTAACTTCCACCATGATGATACAACACAGTCACCAGCAGGTAGGAGGTACTGACTAACTCCCACCATGATGATACAACACAGTCATCAGCAGGTAGGAGGTACTGACTAACTTCCACCATGATGATACAACACAGTCATCAGCAGGTAGGAGGTACTGACTAACTCCCACCATGATGATACAACACAGTCATCAGCAGGTAGGAGGTACTGACTAACTTCCACCATGATGATACAACACAACACAGTCACCAGCAGGTAGGAGGTACTGACTAACTCCCACCATGATGATACAACACAACACAGTCATCAGCAGGTAGGAGGTACTGACTAAGTCCCACCATGATGATACAACACAGTCACCAGCAGGTAGGAGGTACTGACTAACTCCCACCATGATGATACAACACAGTCATCAGCAGGTAGGAGGTACTGACTAACTTCCACCATGATGATACAACACAAGGCTCATATCCCTGAAGCATCGTGGTGATGGAGAACAGAAAAACACATTGTGATACCCGTTTTACTGCGTAAAGTGGCCATCTGGGATTCAAACAACAACACAACGGCACTTTGGTAAACAGCTGAGGGATCGGTCTGTAGTGGGTCTACAACGACATAAATATAGGCATCATTAATGTGGTGGGGTCAGGGGTCAGTTACCTCGGTCTACGCTATTGTGGTGCAAATCATGAGGTTGATAACTAAATCAATAAGCATAATGTGCTTGAGTAGGGAGAGAAGGACGTTGACAGCAGATACAAACCATTCGTGTATTATTCAGTGCCCACTACGGTGGAGGATGGAGAACATGGCAGGGTGACGTTTACTGGGAGTCTCCTAGGGCCTGTTAATGAGGCTGTGTTCACAACCCACTGGGTCTCCTAGGGCCTGTTAATGAGGCTGTGTTCACAACCCACTGGGTCTCCTAGGGCCTGTTAATGAGGCTGTGTTCACAACCCACTGGGTCTCCTAGGGCCTGTTAATGAGGCTGTGTTCACAACCCACTGGGTCTCCTAGGACAGGTCAATGAGGCTGTGGAACCAGGCAGAATAGCTGGGTCGACTAGGACAGGTCAATGAGGCTGTGGAACCAGGCAGAATAGCTGGGTCGACTAGGACAGGTCAATGAGACTGTTGAACCAGGCAGAATAGCTGGGTCTACTAGGACAGGTCAATGAGGCTGTGGAACCAGGCAGAATAGCTGGGTCTACTAGGACATGTCAATGAGGCTGTGGAACCAGGCAGAATAGCTGGGTCGACTAGGACAGGTCAATGAGGCTGTCGAACCAGGCAGAATAGCTGGGTCTACTAGGACAGGTCAATGAGGCTGTCGAACCAGGCAGAATAGCTGGGTCTACTAGGACAGGTCAATGAGGCTGTGGAACCAAGCAGAATAGCTGGGTCTACTAGGACAGGTCAATGAGGCTGTGGAACCAGGCGGAATAGCTGGGTCTACTAGGACAGGTCAATGAGGCTGTGGAACCAGGCAGAATAGCTGGGTCTCCTAGGACAGGTCAATGAGGCAGTGGAACCAGGCAGAATAGCTGGGTCTACTAGGACAGGTCAATGAGGCTGTGGAACCAGGCAGAATAGCTAGGTCGACTAGGACAGGTCAATGAGGCTGTCGAACCAGGCAGAATAGTGCTAGTACCTCAGGTATTGATCCTCAGCTAAGTATTGATTACCTCACTGTAACACCCCCCCTCAAAGCTAGGTCAAATCCTAAATGGCACCCTATTCCCTATAAAACGTGCTACTTTTTGACCAGGGCCCGTTGGGTTAGTCGGTGGGTAGGCGGGGCTAACTAGTTGCTGCTTGTGCCCACATGGATGAGACTTGTACATTTAGAAACCATCTCTACTTAAACAGTGAGTGGTTAGTTGGGACTATAGCCTGGCACCCTATTCCCTATGTAGTACACTACCTCTACTTAAACAGTGAGTGGTTAGTTGGGACTATAGCCTGGCACCCTATTCCCTATGTAGTACACTACCTCTACTTAAACAGTGAGTGGTTAGTTGGGACTATAGCCTGGCACCCTATTCCCTATGTAGTACACTACTTCTACTTAAACAGTGAGTGGTTAGTTGGGGTCCATAGCCTGGCACCCTATTCCCTATGTAGTACACTACCTCTACTTAAACAGTGAGTGGTTAGTTGGGGTCCATAGCCTGGCACCCTATTCCCTATGTAGTACACTACCTCTACTTAAACAGTGAGTGGTTAGTTGGGACTATAGCCTGGCACCCTATTCCCTATGTAGTACACTACCTCTACTTAAACAGTGAGTGGTTAGTTGGGACTATAGCCTGGCACCCTATTCCCTATGTAGTACACTACTTCTACTTAAACAGTGAGTGGTTAGTTGGGGTCCATAGCCTGGCACCCTATTCCCTATGTAGTACACTACCTCTACTTAAACAGTGAGTGGTTAGTTGGGACTATAGCCTGGCACCCTATTCCCTATGTAGTACACTACCTCTACTTAAACAGTGAGTGGTTAGTTGGGGTCCATAGCCTGGCACCCTATTCCCTATGTAGTACACTACCTCTACTTAAACAGTCAGTGGTTAGTTGGGGCTATAGCCTGGCACCCTATTCCCTATGTAGTACACTACCTCTACTTAAACAGTGAGTGGTTAGTTGGGACCATAGCCTGGCACCCTATTCCCTATGTAGTACACTACCTCTACTTAAACAGTGAGTGGTTAGTTGGGGCTATAGCCTGGCACCCTATTCCCTATGTAGTGCACTACCTCTACTTAAACAGTGAGTGGTTAGTCGGGACTATAGCCTGGCACCCTATTCCCTATGTAGTACACTACCTCTACTTAAACAGTGAGTGGTTAGTTGGGACTATAGCCTGGCACCCTATTCCCTATGTAGTACACTACCTCTACTTAAACAGTGAGTGGTTAGTTGGGGTCCATAGCCTGGCACCCTATTCTCTATGTAGTGCACTACCTCTACTTAAACAGTGAGTGGTTAGTTGGGACTATAGCCTGGCACCCTATTCCCTATGTAGTGCACTACCTCTACTTAAACAGTGAGTGGTTAGTTGGGACTATAGCCTGGCACCCTATTCCCTATGTAGTACACTACCTCTACTTAAACAGTGAGTGGTTAGTTGGGACTATAGCCTGGCACCCTATTCCCTATGTAGTACACTACCTCTACTTAAACAGTGAGTGGTTAGTTGGGACTATAGCCTGGCACCCTATTCCCTATGTAGTACACTACCTCTACTTAAACAGTGAGTGGTTAGTTGGGACTATAGCCTGGCACCCTATTCCCTATGTAGTACACTACCTCTACTTAAACAGTGAGTGGTTAGTTGGGGTCCATAGCCTGGCACCCTATTCCCTATGTAGTACACTACCTCTACTTAAACAGTGAGTGGTTAGTTGGGGCTATAGCCTGGCACCCTATTCCCTATGTAGTACACTACCTCTACTTAAACAGTGAGTGGTTAGTTGGGACCATAGCCTGGCACCCTATTCCCTATGTAGTACACTACCTCTACTTAAACAGTGAGTGGTTAGTTGGGGTCCATAGCCTGAATGATGGCTGCACAACGTTCACCTCATATCAGGGAACTGCTACAACTTGTCTTCAATTAGACATTAAATCCTTTTCACTTCTGTATTGTAATCCCGAAAGAATCTGTACCTTTTGTTTGCCAAACCTTTTGTTTGCCAAACCTTTTGTTTGCCAAACGCAACCGTAATGAATCCATGGCTACCAATCAACAGTTGTCCAGATGGGGTTTAAAAGCGTTTAAACTCAACGTTCTCATTTGAAATGATCCTGTGATATTTCTCTACCACATTCCTCACTCTCCTGCTCTGGCCTTCGTTAGAAATAACAGTTTCACTTCTCAGTAATACCTCAACCGACTTCGTGTGCGTCCCAAATACCACCCTATTCCCTATGTAGTGCACTACTTTTGACAAGGGGACAATAGCACTCTGGTAAAAAAAAAGAAAGAAGACAAGTAGTGTACTACATAGGGAATAGGGTGCCAGTGGTGCTATAGCTCCTATCGCAGATCTCAGCTTCAAAGAGGATAAAAACGCCCAGTACTCTCCAATCCAGACAGGCAAGACAGATGGGTATTCTGCCCTAGCAAGCAAAAAATGAGTTAATGTCAATTTTTTCCCTACATTAAATACATGCTTAATCATTTAGACAAGTATCCTGCCTCTATTGTATTGTGTTCAGGAGAAAATGTGGGTCATGTTAGCAGTAACTGTATAACTGTGAAACCAAGGTAAATCAGTTCCACGCTATGAGCAGTTACTGCCTTTTGGCTTGGTAGGACAGTATTTTCTGTTTCCTTTAGATTAAAACAACAAACGGCCAATAAGGAATAAGTGCTCTATTTCAATCCGTATCGCAGATGTTCAGCGACAACGTGATTGGGAATTTAAAGACAAATGTTCCTCCACGTTAGCGAACACTGCATTCACGGTAAACGCTTCACATTTCGGCTCAAATCCGGAAATAACCTTTACATTTCTCTGGCGGGATCTGGAAGCCCTAATTCTTGAATACGCAGCAGAGCAACCTCTTTCAGAGCTCATTTTTACATCAGGCTACACACTGGACAGAAAACGAAAGCCCAAAATGGCCCCCAAAATCCTTATTACCAGTGCACTGTTTAACAGAATAGAGGGCCATTGTAGATGCATCCAATGTTACAGAGACACTAGTTTAGAGAGACTAAAGTTCATAAAGTTAACCATTCAAGGAAATACGCCTTTTATAATGTCATTATTCCCATGTAGATCCTAGTAGAATAAAAAGCCTATATAATGTCATTATTCCCATGTAGATCCTAGTAGAATAAACAGCCCTTATGATTTCATGGTAAACTTCAGTGTAACCTACTGAACGTCCTGTGAACCAGCCACTGTTTCTGGCAGCAGGAGACAAAGAACAACAGAAGCCAAAACCACATCGGGAAGATTATATTTATACAAGAGTCAGAAAGGCAAACAGGCAGGTTGGAGATAGTGAAACAGGCAGGTTGGAGATAGTGAAACAGGCAGGTTGGAGATAGTGAAACAGGCAGGTTGGAGATAGTGAAACAGGCAGGTTGGAGATAGTCAAACAGGCAGGTTGGAGATAGTCAAACAGGCAGGTTGGAGATAATGAAACAGGCAGGTTGGAGATAGTGAAACAGGCAGGTTGGAGATAGTCAAATAGGCAGGTTGGAGATAGTGAAACAGGCAGGTTGGAGATAGTCAAACAGGCAGGCTGGAGATAGTGAAACAGGCAGCCTGGAGATAGTGAAACAGGCAGGTTGGAGATAGTGAAACAGGCAGGTTGGAGATAGTGAAACAGGCAGGTTGGAGATAGTGAAACAGGCAGGTTGGAGATAGTGAAACAGGCAGGTTGGAGATAGTGAAACAGGCAGGTTGGAGATAGTGAAACAGGCAGGTTGGAGATAGTGAAACAGGCAGCCTGGAGATAGTGAAACAGGCAGCCTGGAGATAGTGAAACAGGCAGCCTGGAGATAGTGAAACAGGCAGCCTGGAGATAGTGAAACAGGCAGGTTGGAGATAATGAAACAGGCAGCCTGGAGATAGTGAAACAGGCAGCCTGGAGATAGTGAAACAGGCAGGTTGGAGATAGTCAAACAGGCAGGCTGGAGATAGTGAAACAGGCAGGTTGGAGATAGTCAAATAGGCAGGTTGGAGATAGTGAAACAGGCAGGTTGGAGATAGTGAAACAGGCAGGTTGGAGATAGTCAAATAGGCAGGTTGGAGATAGTGAAACAGGCAGGTTGGAGATAGTCAAACAGGCAGGCTGGAGATAGTGAAACAGGCAGCCTGGAGATAGTGAAACAGGCAGGTTGGAGATAGTGAAACAGGCAGGTTGGAGATAGTGAAACAGGCAGGTTGGAGATAGTGAAACAGGCAGGTTGGAGATAGTGAAACAGGCAGGTTGGAGATAGTGAAACAGGCAGGTTGGAGATAGTGAAACAGGCAGGTTGGAGATAGTGAAACAGGCAGCCTGGAGATAGTGAAACAGGCAGGTTGGAGATAGTGAAACAGGCAGCCTGGAGATAGTGAAACAGGCAGCCTGGAGATAGTGAAACAGGCAGGTTGGAGATAGTGAAACAGGCAGCCTGGAGATAGTGAAACAGGCAGCCTGGAGATAGTGAAACAGGCAGGTTGGAGATAATGAAACAGGCAGCCTGGAGATAGTGAAACAGGCAGCCTGGAGATAGTGAAACAGGCAGGTTGGAGATAGTCAAACAGGCAGGCTGGAGATAGTGAAACAGGCAGGTTGGAGATAGTCAAATAGGCAGGTTGGAGATAGTGAAACAGGCAGGTTGGAGATAGTGAAACAGGCAGGTTGGATATAGTGAAACAGGCAGCCTGGAGATAGTGAAACAGGCAGGTTGGAGATAGTGAAACAGGCAGGTTGGAGATAGTGAAACAGGCAGGTTGGAGATAGTGAAACAGGCAGGTTGGAGATAGTGAAACAGGCAGGTTGGAGATAGTGAAACAGGCAGGTTGGAGATAGTGAAACAGGCAGCCTGGAGATAGTGAAACAGGCAGGTTGGAGATAGTGAAACAGGCAGCCTGGAGATAGTGAAACAGGCAGCCTGGAGATAGTGAAACAGGCAGGTTGGAGATAGTGAAACAGGCAGCCTGGAGATAGTGAAACAGGCAGGTTGGAGATAGTGAAACAGGCAGGTTGGAGATAGTGAAACAGGCAGGTTGGAGATAGTGAAACAGGCAGGTTGGAGATAGTGAAACAGGCAGGTTGGAGATAGTGAAACAGGCAGGTTGGAGATAGTGAAACAGGCAGGTTGGAGATAGTGAAACAGGCAGGTTGGAGATAGTGAAACAGGCAGCCTGGAGATAGTGAAACAGGCAGGTTGGAGATAGTGAAACAGGCAGCCTGGAGATAGTGAAACAGGCAGCCTGGAGATAGTGAAACAGGCAGGTTGGAGATAGTGAAACAGGCAGCCTGGAGATAGTGAAACAGGCAGGCTGGAGATAGTGAAACAGGCAGGTTGGAGATAGTCAAATAGGCAGGTTGGAGATAGTGAAACAGGCAGGTTGGAGATAGTGAAACAGGCAGGTTGGAGATAGTGAAACAGGCAGCCTGGAGATAGTGAAACAGGCAGGTTGGAGATAGTGAAACAGGCAGGTTGGAGATAGTGAAACAGGCAGGTTGGAGATAGTGAAACAGGCAGGTTGGAGATAGTGAAACAGGCAGGTTGGAGATAGTGAAACAGGCAGGTTGGAGATAGTGAAACAGGCAGGTTGGAGATAGTGAAACAGGCAGGTTGGAGATAGTGAAACAGGCAGCCTGGAGATAGTGAAACAGGCAGGTTGGAGATAGTCAAACAGGCAGGCTGGAGATAGTGAAACAGGCAGGTTGGAGATAGTCAAATAGGCAGGTTGGAGATAGTGAAACAGGCAGGTTGGAGATAGTCAAACAGGCAGGCTGGAGATAGTGAAACAGGCAGCCTGGAGATAGTGAAACAGGCAGGTTGGAGATAGTGAAACAGGCAGGTTGGAGATAGTGAAACAGGCAGGTTGGAGATAGTGAAACAGGCAGCCTGGAGATAGTGAAACAGGCAGGTTGGAGATAGTGAAACAGGCAGGCTGGAGATAGTCAAACAGGCAGGTTGGAGATAGTCTAATAGTCTAGTAATGCAGGTTGGAAATAGTCTAATAGCCTAGTAATGAATGCTACATCTTGATGTTTGAACATTGTCCTCCTCTATACTTTACCTTTACCAGAGTCTTATATTATCTAACACGTGTCATTGTTTTAATATGGTCATACCATAGATCCTTTAGCTATTTGTCTTCGCATTTTAGGACCTCTGTAGGTAACCCCCAAAACAACATTACAAAACGATTTGATAACAATACTGAATTTAGCCTTTACTACTATAGCCCATAGAAACACATTGAATAACATTTCATGGAAAAACAGCCCCAAAATAATAAGGAATAAGTGTCTGTCCTATATCCAGGAGATGTAAGAAAGCTCAGGAAATATTAACGTTTTTTTTGGATACATATTTTTGTTGGCACAAAACTACCTCCACACTTCCATTCATTTTATAGCCCTTTCCTGCAGTCACAGGACCTAGTGGCCTCATGGGTGGAATGTTATTCAGATTACTCACAAGTTCATCATGAATATACATTATTTTTAAAAAGCCGCTGAAAATCTGGTGTTGCTATGTCAAACAGTTTTGTTATATTTTAGTATATTGTATTTTTTAACATTTTATTTAACTTGGCAAGTCAGTTAAGAATAAATTCTTATTTTCAATGACGGCCTATGAACAGTGAGTTAACTGCCTGGGCAGAACGACAGATTTGTACCTTGTCAGCTCAGGAGTTTGAACTTGCAACCTTCCGGTTACTAGTCCAACGCTCTAACCACTAGGCTACCCTGCCGCCCCATATATAAAGTGCAATATTGGGATGCAAACTCTAAATGTAATAATAGCCCATAACCATGTGTGTGAGATGAATACTTTTGTTTCAAAGTAGATTTGTTTAAGACTATCAAGACCCCCTCTGTGTGACCCGGAGTTAAAGCCCATTCAGAAAGTATTCAGACCCCTTGACTTTTTCCACATTTTGTTACAGCCTTATTCTAAAATTGATAAAAATTCAATCTACACACAATACCCCATAATGACATCACAATACCCCATAATGACATCACAATACCCCATAATGACATCACAATACCCCATAATGACATCACAATACCCCATAATGACATCACAATACCCCATAATGACATCACAAAATTTTGCACGCCCAATTTTTCAGTTTTAGATTTGTTAAAAAAGTTTGAAATATCCAATAAATGTCGTTCCACTTCATGACTGTGTCCCACTTGTTGTTGATTCTTCACAAAAAAATACAGTTTTATATCTTTATGTTTGAAGCCTGAAATGTGGCAAAAGGTCGCAAAGTTCAAGGGGGCCGAATACTTTCGCAAGGCACTGTATACCACAAACCACCGAGGTGCCTTATTGCTATTATAAACTGTTTACCAACGTAATTAGAGCAGGAAAAACAAACGTTTTGTCATTTTGCAAACGTTCTGATATACCACGGCTGTCAGCCAATCAGCATTCAGGGCTGGAACCACCCAGGTTATAACATGGCATTAAATGAACATAGAGTAGTCAACAACATTAAAAGACAGAAACAAGGGTTAGACAAATCAATAGTGTACTGGAGGTGCAGGGAGAAAACTGGCCACACACATACATCAACATCTGACACATTTACTAAGATCCTATTTTTCACATGATGTATCACGTCAAATGTACGGAAACACTACCAGGGAGTATTGATTAAAAGGGTAAAGACACTCATTAGAATGAAAATAGCACTCAAGTTTTTTTTTAGGAAGTGGCAGCATCTTGTACGAATGCCGTGTTGCTGTAAATGCACTCATCTGATCACCAGCTACTTAAAGAAGTCTTTGTGGGAGAAGAACATAATGATGGATATGGATAATTGGCCCGGGCCCGGGTCCAAATCCACATCCCTTTTAATACCACACATATGTGTGTTTTTAGGTTCAATCTGTTGTTCTGCCCCTGAGCAAGGCAGTTAAGGCAGCCCCCCCCCCCCCCCCGCACCTCTCTGATTCAGAAGGGTTGGGTTAAATGCGGAAGACACATGCTAGTGAGCTAGTGAGCTAGTGAGCTAGTGTTCTAGTGTGCTAGTGAGCTAGTGAGCTAGTGTGCTAGTGAGCTAGTGTTCTAGTGTGCTAGTGAGCTAGTGTGCTAGTGAGCTAGTGTGCTAGTGAGCTAGTGAGCTAGTGTGCTAGTGTGCTAGTGTGCTAGTGAGCTAGTGGGCTAGTGAGCTAGTGAGCTAGTGGGCTAGTGTGCTAGTGGGCTAGTGTGCTAGTGGGCTTGTGTGCTAGTGAGCTAGTGTGCTAGTGTGCTAGTGAGCTAGTGTGCTAGTGAGCTAGTGTGCTAGTGAGCTAGTGTGCTAGTGTGGTAGTGTGCTAGTGTGCTAGTGAGCTAGTGAGCTAGTGTGCTAGTGTGCTAGTGTGTTAGTGAGCTAGTGTGCTAGTGAGATTGTGAGCTAGTGTGCTAGTGAGCTAGTGTTCTAGTGTGCTAGTGAGCTAGTGTGCTAGTGAGCTAGTGTGCTAGTGAGCTAGTGTGCTAGTGTACTAGTTAGCTAGTGTGCTAGTGAGCTAGTGTGCTAGTGAGCTAGTGTGCTAGTGAGCTAGTGAGCATATTAGAACTGTCTGTGTCTCAAACGGCATCCTAGTCCCTATTTTGCACAATCGTGGGAGGTTCTCGTCAAAACTCTCACACAATCTAGGAAATAGGGTGCCATGTCTTCACCGCTTCAGCAGAAACGGCCTTTGACCCCTTTCTCTAACCACCAAAGAAGAAGAAGATAAAGGAAGTAAGAAAACACTGGAAGAAGAAGAAGTCTATTTCTACTGAAGAAGTCAACTAATAGTAGGTACTGTTCTGCATAGAGAAACAGGCAATTCCCCCCCGACACCAATTAGTGATGTAGGGAACAAAAATAAAACTGACAACAAAGGAAAAAGATCTAAACCAAAATCTCTGAGATATTCCCCTGATTACCAGCAGCTAGCTAGAATAATGACTCTCAGGTAGAGAGGAGGCAGAGATCAGCCGTCAATCTCATGCCAGCAGGCAGTACTCCAATTGGAGAAGAGAGAACTAGATAGCACAGGCAGTCATTAGAGAGATTGAGAGAGAGAGAGAGAGCTCTTCGAGCGTTCACAGTCTGTCCAACTGACACCCCTATCAGATCACAGAAAAATCACACTCTACTTGAACAGAGCTATGCTCAATCATGAGGCATCAAAGCTAAAGGAACTGAATAATATTAAGTAATGCTATAGATGGAAGGAAAGTAGGGTGGAAATCAACAACAAAACTATTAGGCAACAACAAATTCAATCCCTTCTAGATAATTTCCTCATCAAAAGGTGTAAACTTGGCCTCAGAAAACCTAAACAGTATATTTGACCTATCGGCTTCCCTATCAAATCTAAACATTTCAAGCAGACAACTTCAGAAAATTAACAACAATAACAAATGGTTTGCTGAAGAATGCAAAAACCATTTTTTTTTTTACTGAGAAACCTGTCCAACCAAAAACATAGAGACCTATAAACCCTGAGTCTATACCTTCACTATGGTGAATCACTAAAACATTACAGAAATACACTACGGAAAAAGAAGGAACAGCATGTCAGAAATCAGCTCAATGTAATTGAAGAATCCATAGAATCTAACCACTTCTGGGAAAATTGGAAAACTCTAAACAAATAACAAAAAAATAGTTATTTATCTAAAAATGGAGATGTATGGATAAACCACTTCTCCAATCTGTTTGTCTCTATAACAAAGAACAAACAGCAAAAACATGATCAAATACAGATCTTAGAATCATCTATTAAAGACTACCAGAACCCACTGGATTCCAGAACCCACTGGATTCCAGAACACACTGGATTCCAGAACCCACTGGATTCTCCAATTACCTTGAATGAGTTACAGGACAAAATAAAAACCCTCCAACCCAAAAAGGCCTGTGGTGTTGATGGTATCCTCAACGAAATTATAAAATATACAGACCACAAATTCCAATTGGTGATACTTAAACTCTTTAACATCATCCTCAGCTCTGGCATCTTCCTCAATATTTGGAACCAGGGACTGATCACCCCAATCCACAAAAGTGGAGACACATTTGACCCCAATAACTATCAGGGGATATGCGTCAACAGCATACCGTACGACAGACCACGTCTGCACACCCTCATTGAACAAACAAACAAACCAAAACAAAGGCAAAGTCTTCTTATGCTTTGTTGATTTAAAAAAAGCTTTAGACTCAATTTGTCATGAGGGTCTGTTATACAAACTGATGGAAAGTGGTGTTGGGGGTAAAACATATGACATTATAAAATCAATGAAACCAAACAACAAGTGTACGGTTAAAATGATTAAAATTGGCAAAAAACTGAGCTGCACTTCCTAACCTCCTGCCAAATGTATGACCATATTAGAGACACGTATCTCCCTCAGATTGCACAGACCCACAAAGAATTTGAAAATAAAACAAATTTTGATAAACTCCCATATCTACAGTGTTCCATCACAGCAGCAAGATGTGTGACCTTTCGCCACAAGAAAAGGGCAACCAGTGAAGAACAAACACCATTGTAAATTCAACCCATATTTATGTTGATTTATTTTCCCTTTTGTACTGTTACTATTTGCACATCAAATAGACATAATATGACATTTGAAATGTCTTTATTCTTTTGGAACTTCTGTGAGTGTAATGTGTAATGTTCACTGTTCATTTTTATTGTTTATTTCACATTTGTTTATTATCTATTTCACTTTGCTTAATAAAGACCCTTAAATTGAAATTGAGAGAGTGAGACACTCCCTCCTCTCTCTATCTCCACACTCCCTCCTCTGAGGACACTCCCTCCTCTCTCTACCTCCACACTACCTCCTCTGAGGACACTCCCTCCTCTCTCTATCTCCACACTCCCTCCTCTGAGGACACTCCCTCCTCTCTCTACCTCCACACTACCTCCTCTGAGGACACTCCCTCCTCTCTCTATCTCCACACTCCCTCCTCTGAGGACACTCCCTCCTCTCTCTACCTCCACACTCCCTCCTCTGAGGACACTCCCTCCTCTCTCTATCTCCACACTACCTCCTCTGAGGACACTCCCTCCCCTCTCTACCTCCACACTACCTCATCTGAGGACACTCCCTCCTCTGAGGACACTCCCTCCTCTGAGGACACTCCCTCCTCTGAGGACACACCCTCCTCTGAGGACACACCCTTCTCTCTCTATCTCCACACTACCTCCTCTGAGGACACTCCCTCCTCTGAGGACACTCCCTCCTCTCTCTACCTCCACACTCCCTCCTCTGAGGACACTACCTCCGCTCTCTACCTCCACCCCCCCCCCCCCCCCCCCTCTGAGGACACTCCCAAGACCCACTAACTACTGCTGGAGCAAGACCCACTAACCACTGCTGGAGCAAGACTCACTAACCACTGACCACTGCTGGAGCAAGACTCACTAACCACTGACCACTCCTGGAGCAAGACTCACTAACTACTGCTAGAGCAAGACCCACTAACCACTGACTACTGCTGGAGCAAGACTCACTAACCACTGCTGGAGCAAGACTCACTAACCACTGACCACTCCTGGAGCAAGACTCACTAACTATTGCTAGAGCAAGACCCACTAACCACTGACTACTGCTGGAGCAAGACTCACTAACCACTGCTGGAGCAAGACTCACTAACCACTGACCACTGCTGGAGCAAGACTCACTAACCACTGACCACTGCTGGAGCAAGACTCACTAACCACTGACCACTCCTGGAGCAAGACTCACTAACCACTGCTGGAGCAAGACCCACTAACCACTGACTACTGCTGGAGCAAGACTCACTAACCACTGCTGGAGCAAGACCCACTAACCACTGACTACTGCTGGAGCAAGACTCACTAACCACTGCTGGAACAAGACTCACTAACCACTGACCACTGCTGGAGCAAGACTCACTAACCACTGCTGGAGCAAGACTCACTAACCACTGCTGGAGCAAGACTCACTAACCACTGCTGGAGCAAGACTCACTAACCACTGCTGCAGCAAGACCCACTAACCACTGCTGGAGCAAGACCCACTAACCACTGCTGGAGCAAGACCCACTAACTACTGCTGGAGCAAGACCCACTGACCACTGCTGGAGCAAGACCCACTAACTACTGCTGGAGCAAGACTCACTAACCACTGACCACTGCTGGAGCAAGACCCACTAACTACTGCTGGAGCAAGACCCACTAACCACTGCTGGAGCAAGACCCACTAACCACTGCTGGAGCAAGACCCACTAACTACTGCTGGAGCAAGACCCACTAACTACTGCTGGAGCAAGACTCACTAACCACTGCTGGAGCAAGACCCACTAACCACTGATTACTGCTGGAGCAAGACCCACTAATCACTGCTGGAGCAAGACTCACTAACCACTGCTGGAGCAAGACTCACTAACCACTGCTGGAGCAAGACTCACTAACCACTGCTGGAGCAAGACCCACTAACCACTGCTGGAGCAAGACCCACTAACCACTGTTGGAGCAAGACCCACTAACCACTGCTGGAGCAAGACCCACTGACCACTGCTGGAGCAAGACCCACTAACCACTGACTACTGCTGGAGCAAGACTCACTAACCACTGCTGGAACAAGACTCACTAACCACTGACCACTGCTGGAGCAAGACTCACTAACCACTGCTGGAGCAAGACTCACTAACCACTGCTGGAGCAAGACTCACTAACCACTGCTGGAGCAAGACTCACTAACCACTGCTGCAGCAAGACCCACTAACCACTGTTGGAGCAAGACCCACTAACCACTGCTGGAGCAAGACCCACTAACTACTGCTGGAGCAAGACCCACTAACCACTGCTGGAGCAAGACCCACTAACCACTGCTGGAGCAAGACCCACTAACTACTGCTGGAGCAAGACTCACTAACAACTGACTACTGCTGGAGCAAGACTTCTCGGAGGCTGGCAAGATGAAGGAAGAAACGGAAGAGAGAAGGATAGAGTCAGAGGAGATACAGGAATAGAGAAGGATAGAGTCAGAGGAGATACAGGAAGAGAGAAGGATAGAGTCAGAGGAGAAACAGGAAGAGAGAAGGATAGAGTCAGAGGAGAAACAGGAAGAGAGAAGGATAGAGTCAGAGAAGAAGAGAGGAAAGAGAGAGGATGGAGGGAGAAACAGGAAGAGAGAAGGATAGAGTCAGAGAAGAAGAGAAGAAAGAGAGAGGATGAGGGAGAAACAGGAAGAGAGAATGATAGAGTCAGAGAAAAAGAGAGGAAAGAGAGAGGATGGAGGGAGAAACAGGAAGAGAGAATGATAGAGTCAGAGGAGAAGAGAGGAAAGATGAGAAAATGATGAGAAATGAAACAGAGAGGACGGTAATAAGATACTAATGCCAATATGACAAATTCAGTTTTCTTCAGGTTGTCTAATAGCTTCAGTACAATGTCTCATCTTTACTCTTCAGCAAGAACAAATATCTCCGGTGAGGGACCTTTTTGACATGAGCTCTGAATATTTCCCTCGTCTGTGGTGTTGTGTCACAGAGATGTGTATATTACATTGTCATGCCTGTGTCTCTGGCTCCAGTCCAGACTGGGGACGTTGTTATTAAATGAGTCTATCTGGCAGCCCCATCTGGTAACCCTGAGCGTGTAATGGCTGTCCTCAGGTTGTCACCACATAAACGAACATCAACCCAACATTTCAATTTGTTTCTAGAGTTGTGTATGACTTGCTTTTTAATGAAACGACATTCAGAGCAGAAATGATTTCTCAAGTTCAATAGTTCCCGATGAGTGAAAGGCTGGCTGTTATTGGCCCTTACAGAGAAGGGTTTGACCTCGCCAATCAAGATGCCCTCAACAACGGGACTACTTTGTTATTCTTACACACATCAAGTTAACTGGGAAAGGAAAGAGCATAAATACTGTATATCTCTGCAGGTTTCATAAAGAAACCTTTAAATGATCAACAACCTTTGTCACTTGTGAGAGCCCGAACGCACAAAGTGTTGCCATGGCTACTCGGCACTGAGGCGCACAGACCCTACAGTCGTAAATCACAACAAACTGACGTGTGTGTGTGTGTGTGAGATACGTCAGACTAAGCAGTAGTAGAATACAAGATGTCATAACCCTGCTGTGGCTTTAAAGCATAAAGCATAAAAGCAGAGCAAGACCCACTGTGGGGAACGGTACTGTGGGGTCACAGTGGATTACTACTGCAGCTCCTTGAAAGCACTGGTGGCAGAGTGCCTGTGTTCAACCGCGAAGGCCTGTTTAGAGCCGCAGGATCAACGGATAGATAGGCCGGGGTGTGTGTGTGTGTGTAAGTGTGATACTGTAGATAGGCAAATCAAGGTCGTAAAGAAGAGCCATCCCCCACAAGGCACCATGGTGATTAGAGGACAGCGTCCTCCTGTGAGGGCCTCCACCACGTGATATGTTGCCGCCTCCCTACCCTCCTGCATCTTTCCCTTTCTCCTTCCCTCCCTAAATCTCTCCCTCTCTCCCTCCCTATTGGCCTCTCTCCCTGTCTGTCTGTCTAATTGCCTGTCTCTCTGTCTAACTGCCTGTCTGCCTGCTACCCTGTCTGTCTGTCTTCCTCTCTGCCTGCCTGTCTCCCTGTCTGCCTACCTCTCTGTCTGTCTGTTTGCCTGCCTTCCACCCTGCCTGTCTGCAAGCCTCTCTGTCTAACTGCCTGTCTGCCTGCTACCCTACCTGTCTGGCTTCCTCTCTGTCTGCCTGTCTCCCTGTCTGCCTACCTGTCTGTCTGTCTGTTTGCCTGCCTGCCTGTCTTCCACCCTGCCTGTCTGCATGCCTCTCTGTCTAACTGCCTGTTTGCCTGCATGCCTGTCTTCCACCCTGCCTGTCTGCATGCCTCTCTGTCTAACTGCCTGTTTGCCTGCATGCCTCTCTGTCTAACTGCCTGTTTGCCTGCACGCCTCTCTGTCTAACTGCCTGTTTGCCTGCATGCCTCTCTGTCTAACTGTCTGCCTGCCTGTCTCCCTCCCTGCCTGTATGTGTAACACAAGCCCTAGAGACCCAGAGGACTATAGCCTATACCATGAAGGTGACACTGTCACAGTCAACTGACTCCCCTTGAGAATCAAGACTGTAGGAAACAGACTCCCAGGTCTAAAGTAGTGCACTATATCGGGAATAAGGTGCCATAGGGCTCTGGTCTAAAGTAGTGCACTATATAGGGAATATGGTTCCATAGTGCCCAGGTCTAAAGTAGTGCACTATATCGGGAATAGGGTGCCATAGGGCCCAGGTCTAAAGTAGTGCACTATATAGGGAATATGGTGCCATAGGGCCCAGGTCTAAAGTAGTGCACTATATAGGGAATAGGGTCTCATAGAGCCCTGGTCAAAAGTAGTGCACTATATATAGGGAATAGGGTCTCATAGGGCCCAGGTCTAAAGTAGTGCACTATATATATATAGGGAATAGGGTGCCATTTGGGGCGCATGTTGGAACTCTATTTTCAGAGCAGGAAGTCCCCCAGCACCATGGCAACAGACTGTAATTAAACCAAATGGAGGATGAAAGACTGAAGAGCCTTTTCCTTCTTTATCCCCTCTAGTCTTCATTTGTGTTCATCTGGTCATAGGCCTTTATCTGCATCCCAAATGGCACCCTATGGGTCCTGGTCAAAAGTAGTGCACTATATAGGGAATATGGTTCCATAGGGCCCTGGTCAAAAGTAGTGCACTACATAGGGAATAGGGTCTCATAGGGCCCAGGTCTAAAGTAGTGCACTATATAGGGAATAGTGCACCATTTGGGAGACAGATGATATCTGCCAGTTGCTGTAGGTTAATCCAGTAGGTCATAGCACAAATAACTACCACCTCTTTTTCCCTGTGTCACCTCTCGTTCACCTCTCATTCAAAGCCCATTAAAAACCCAGAGCCTGGGATCTCGTCAACAGGACAGTGTTTAAACACGACCCCTGTTGCTCCTGAGGAATGAAGTGCTGTTCCTGAGAATGATCTGAGAGGTACTTCCATAACCGCAGTAGATCTGTATTCCACACGGCATTTAACATCAGCCCAGTAACTCCACTGTGACAGCAGCATCATTGAGCATCCCCCAGGCAGATTGAAATGCTTTGTGGTGTGTCAGTTCACAGGTCACCACATGATTATGCTACTTAGGGAAGCTACTTTCAGAGCAGTTAGGCCTAACGTTTAAGATCTCTTAATTGGGTCTTGATTCAGACATGGTCAATTCATTGATCTTTTTTTTTTCCTTCTTTAAAAAAAAATACTTTTACCCCTTTTTTTATGGTATCTAATTGGTAGTTACAGTCTTGTCCCATCGTTGCAGCTCCCCTACGGACTCGGGAGAGGCGAAGGTCGAGAGTCACGCGTCCTCTAAAACACGACCCTGCTTCTTGACACACTGCTCACCTTAACCCGGAAGCCAGCCATACCAATGTGTCAGAGGAAACACCGTCCAGTTGGTGACCGGAAGTCAGCTTGCTGGTGACCCGGCCCGCCACAAGGAGTCGCTAAAGTGCGATGGGCCAAACCCCGACCTAACTCGTACGACGCTGGGCCAACTGTACGCCGCCTCATGGGTTTCCCGGTCACAGCCGGCTGTGACGCCGCCTGGGATCGAACCCGGGTCTGTAGTGACGCCTCAAGCGCTGCGATACTGTTTTACAGCAGGGGAAATGGAAACGTGTCCATTTTCTACACTACGTTCTCAATAAATTTCCATCCAAAAGAGCCAAGAAACATCCTTCAAATGTTGATTTCTTACATTGTGACAACAATGACGTCACGTGAATGACCCACACTAGCCGAGGTAATATTATGAACAGATGTCAAGTTTTAAAACTGACAGTCTCTTGACACCCCACATAAGAGGCATCATCAATTCTAATCGTTATTTTAGTAGCTGTTGTCTAAATGACCCGTAAGGGAATGTGTCCCCTACACATAATAACCTCAACAGACACGCAATAAAACAGATGAACGTCTAGAAAGCCATTCAGTCCACCTCAATAAAACCTAACGGAGAGAGTAGAGGGAGCACTATAATCTCTGTTACCTTCCTTCCTGTTCCTGTACTATCATGTAGAGGAGATAATACCTGTTGTTGTTTCCCCTCTTACTCATCACATTCACTACCGCTCTACTGTTTCAGAGAGCACAGATATAGACAGCAACTACTTATACAGAGAACAGTGAGGAGGACCTCAGATCAAAAAGATGCAAAGACCCTGGGCTGGGACCCTGGGTTGGGACCCCGGGCTGGGACCCTGGGCTGGGACCCTGGGTTGGGACCCTGGGATGGGACCCTGGGCTGGGACCCTGGGTTGGGACCCCGGGCTGGGACCCTGGGTTGGGACCCCGGGCTGGGACCCTGGGATGGGACCCTGGGCTGGGACCCTGGGCTAGGACCCTGGGCTAGGACACTGGGCTGGGACCCTGGATGGAACGCTGGGCTGGGACCCTGGGATAGGACCCTGGGATAGGACCCTGGGATGGGACCCTGGGCTGGGACCATGGGATATGACCCTGAGCTGGGATCCTGGGATAGGACCCTGGGCTGGGACCCTGGGCTAGGACCCTGGGATAGGACCCTGGGATAGGACCCTGGGATAGGACTCTGGGCTGGGACTGGAGGAGAGGAGACATTAAATACCTACAGTAATGTATGTAATGGAGGTGACTCAGTGAGAAGTAACCTTGACTTGGACCTGAAGGCTTCAGTTATCTCCTTGAAGTAATGCCTAAGGTTTTGCCGGTGTTTAGCTCAGCAAAGTCTTACTGCGCTCAGGGGGCCAGGGTTCAAACCAGTGTCTTACTGCGCTCAGGTGACCCAGGTTCAAACCAGAGTCTTACTGGTCTCAGGTGACCCGGGTTCAAACCAGTGTCTTACTGCGCTCAGGTGACCCGGGTTCAAACCAGAGTCTTACTGCGCTCAGGTGACCCAGGTTCAAACCAGAGTCTTACTGTTCTCAGGTGACCCGGGTTCAAACCAGTGTCTTACTGTGCTCAGGTGACCCAGGTTCAAACCAGAGTCTTACTGGTCTCAGGTGACCCGGGTTCAAACCAGTGTCTTACTGCGCTCAGGTGACCCGGGTTCAAACCAGAGTCTTACTGGTCTCAGGTGACCCAGGTTCAAACCAGAGTCTTACTGGTCTCAGGTGACCAGGTTCAAACCAGGGTCTTTCTGGTCTCAGGTGACCCAGGTTCAAACCAGAGTCTTACTGCGATCAGGTGACCCGGGTTCAAACCAGAGTCTTACTGCGCTCAGGAGACCCGGGTTCAAACCAGAGTCTTACTGGTCTCAGGTGACCCAGGTTCAAACCAGAGTCTTACTGGTCTCAGGTGACCAGGTTCAAACCAGGGTCTTTCTGGTCTCAGGTGACCCAGGTTCAAACCAGAGTCTTACTGCGATCAGGTGACCCGGGTTCAAACCAGAGTCTTACTGGTCTCAGGTGACCAGGTTCAAACCAGGGTCTTACTGCACTCAGGTGACCCGGGTTCAAACCAGAGTCTTACTGGTCTCAGGTGACCCGGGTTCAAACCAGAGTCTTACTGGTCTCAGGTGACCCAGGTTCAAACCAGAGTCTTACTGCGCTCAGGTGACCGGGTTCAAACCAGAGTCTTACTGGTCTCAGGTGACCCAGGTTCAAACCAGAGTCTTACTGGTCTCAGGTGACCAGGTTCAAACCAGGGTCTTTCTGGTCTCAGGTGACCAGGTTCAAACCAGGGTCTTTCTGGTCTCAGGTGACCCAGGTTCAAACCAGAGTCTTACTGCGATCAGGTGACCCGGGTTCAAACCAGAGTCTTACTGGTCTCAGGTGACCAGGTTCAAACCAGGGTCTTACTGCACTCAGGTGACCCGGGTTCAAACCAGAGTCTTACTGGTCTCAGGTGACCCGGGTTCAAACCAGAGTCTTACTGGTCTCAGGTGACCCAGGTTCAAACCAGAGTCTTACTGCGCTCAGGTGACCAGGTTCAAACCAGGGTCTTACTGTGCTCAGGTGCTCAGGTGACCAGGTTCAAACCAGGGTCTTACTGTGCTCAGGTGCTCAGGTGACCAGGTTCAAACCAGGGTCTTACTGTGCTCAGGTGCTCAGGTGACCAGGTTCAAACCAGGGTCTTACTGTGCTCAGGTGACCAGGTTCAAACCAGGGTCTTACTGTGCTCAGGTGACCAGGTGACCAGGTTCAAACCAGGGTCTTACTGTGCTCAGGTGACCAGGTGACCAGGTTCAAACCCAGACAACCGTATAAACAGAGGAGAGTCTGATGGTGAGAAGGATAGGAGAACATCCCATCCTATGGATAACAGAGAGAGCAGGAGAAGTGTGGTCCCTATGGATAACAGAGAGAGCAGGAGAAGTGTGCTCCCTATGGATAACAGAGAGAGCAGGAGAAGTGTGCTCCCTGTGGATAACAGAGAGAACAGGAGAAGTGTGCTCCCTATGGATAACAGAGAGAGCAGGTGAAGTGTGGTCCCTATGGATAACAGAGAGAGCAGGAGAAGTGTGGTCCCTATGGATAACAGAGAGAGAACAGGAGAAGTGTGGTCCCTATGGATAACAGAGAGAGCAGGGGAAGTGTGGTCCCTATGGATAACAGAGAGAACAGGAGAAGTGTGCTCCCTATGGATAACAGAGAGAGCAGGAGAAGTGTGATCCCTATGGATAACAGAGAGAGCAGGAGAAGTGTGGTCCCTATGGGTAACAGAGAGAGAGCAGGAGAAGTGTGCTCCCTGTGGATAACAGAGAGAGAGCAGGAGAAGTGTGGTCCCTATGGATAACAGAGAGAGAACAGGAGAAGTGTGGTCCCTATGGATAACAGAGAGAGAACAGGAGAAGTGTGGTCCCTATGGATAACAGAGAGAGCAGGAGAAGTGTGATCTCTATGGATAACAGAGAGAGCAGGAGAAGTGTGATCTCTATGGATAACAGAGAGAACAGGAGAAGTGTGCTCCCTATGGATAACAGAGAGAGAGCAGGAGAAGTGTGATCTCTATGGATAACAGAGAGAGCAGGAGAAGTGTGATCTCTATGGATAACAGAGAGAGCAGGAGAAGTGTGCTCCCTATGGATAACAGAGAGAGCAGGAGAAGTGTGATCTCTATGGATAACAGAGAGAACAGGAGAAGTGTGCTCCCTATGGATAACAGAGAGAGCAGGAGAAGTGTGATCTCTATGGATAACAGAGAGAACAGGAGAAGTGTGGTCCCTATGGATAACAGAGAGAGAACAGGAGAAGTGTGGTCCCTATGGATAACAGAGAGAGCAGGAGAAGTGTGCTTCAACAGCCTCAACACCACTGGATCATTACAGACATCATCTGCAACCATGATGCTCTCAGGCACTTTGGCTCTCTATCCCCCCCACCCTCTCTCTATCCCCCCCCACCCTGTCTCTCTCTCTATCCCTCACCTTCTCGCTCTCTCTATCCCCCACCCTGTCTCTATCCCCCCACCCTCTCTCTCTCTCTATCCCCCCCACCCTCTCTCTCTCTCTATCCCCCCCACTCTCTCCCTCTCTCTATCCCCCCACCCTGTCTCTATCTCTATCCCCCCACCCTCTCTCTATCTCTATCCCCCCACCCTCTCTCTATCTCTATCCCCCCACCCTCTCTCTATCTCTATCCCCCCACCCTGTCTCTCTCTCTCCCTGTCTCTCTCTTCCCTCCCTCTCTCACTCTCTCCTCTCGCTCCCTGTCTCTCTCTTTCTCTCTATCTATTTCTCTCTCACATTCACACCAACGTGTGCGCGCGTGCGCACACACACACACACACATATTACTATACTGCTTACAACAAGGGCATAAGCATTCTATCCTCACCTACTTTTACAGATACAGAAATCTCACAATTTGACGGCAGAGTGTATTGATATCAATAAAGAAATAAGGTATCGTTTTAATCTTATGAGAGTAAGTGTTCTGTAATGGACCTATAGTACAATGTAATAGGTCTAGAAACATTTATTTTTACACCTACACATTTGAAACAATAGGTATTTTGTCATTCTTTGGTTTCTGGACCTAGCAGTTTAGCCTAGGGTGGACTAACGGTAAAGGACCAGAGTGACACTATAATGAACTCTCCGTGCGACTCGGGGAAGTGACACACATTTTCCAGTAGGCTACTGTTATTATTCTTACCTTGAGCTATTGCTATCGACTCAAACCGGTGCAGTTCTCTGAGCAGGGTTGTGCGTTCGGTGGGGTGCAGACTATAAATAAAATCCTTGGCTCCTTGAGGCGAGTTCAAGGGCTCCATCGGGTCCTTGTGAGGGTGTGTGCCCAAGTCGCAGCTCTGCTGGCTGGGTAGCATCGGTACAGGCTGGCGTAGCGGAGCTAGGTTTGACCCGCGGACTCTTCCCAACATGTTCCCCGACCTCAGAATGAGGGCGGGCCGCAGGACTCTCTGCAAACTGGGCAGCATGGTGGAGACAAAAGGGAAGTGGAGGCGTCGACAACCTAGAATAGAAATACAATTTTAACGCTTACTGAAGCGTAAAGAAAAATACAGGAGGCTACTTACGATACAACATCCTCGACTGTTTCACGTATGAATGTAATGGATTATTTTGACAGCAGGAGGCTACTGTGGAATGGCTAAGCCTATTCATAGGCAATAAATAACAAAGTAGAGACACAGACTCAGATCGGGCTGTCAAAGTGCAACTTATGACAACACCGACCTCTCGATCAGCGGATGCTCTGCCGGCCTGTCCTGTCAAAAAAAATCAGATCTCTTTCGGGTGTAAAACGCAGCACAGAACCATAAGTCCTTCGATCACAATTTCATAGATCATGAAAATAATGTCGCCAACAAAACACATTCGTGGCAAGATCGGTGAGTCAAAAAGGAAACATTCCTCCTCATCTTCAAAGCTACAACATCGCCGAGGCTACTTCCCCGTCTGCGGTCGGATGGGCTGCTTCTCTTCCCCGTGATGTGCGCCCTTCTCTCGAGGCTAAAAATATTTTCCAATGGAATAGCTTGACTATACGTAGCTATGACGGCATCTGCCTTACGTTTTTGTATAGCTCATACAGTGAGTGCGAAGGTACCACTAGACCAATAGCCTACTTGTAGGCCTATTTTGCGGCAGGTATCAATAGACATCCTAAGGACGTCTGCACAGGACATATGAGCATAGTACATGTATGACAACATGGGAAATGTATTTTTCATTCCATATGTAATGCCATGAAAGAACGTTCTACATGCTATTTTTAGTGACTACATTTCCCAGATGAGCACTAGGGCTATTGAAACACTACATTTCTGCTGTCGCATTATGGGAAACGTATTTTAGTCCGACCGGTGGCCTCTCCGCAATCTATTTATTGCCTCAAAACATCTGGGAACTTGGAAATCTCCGACTCCACACTTCAGTGCGTTCAAGACAACTGGAAACTCGAAAAAAACGAGCTCCGACAGGCTAAAATGGTTTGAACGGTCAACTCATTCGGAAATTCGGGCATCTTTCTAGAGCTTCGACTTTCCGACATGAAGATCATTGACGTCATGATTTGACCTGCTTTTTTCCCCCGAGTTCCCAGTTGTCATCAAAGCGCAATCTGGCTCATCATCAGTCCACAGACAGTGACCCAAGTCATCATATCAGCTCTCCATCCAATCTCTGTATCCTGGCCACAGTCACCACTGAAGCTAACAATCCCCTCATCACAGAGACAGCCCTAAAAACTAAACATCCCTTTCTTGGGCTTGGTGTGGAATTACCATGTTACTACGACATCAGAGGGTAGACTACTAGTACAGGGACACAGAGTACTACAGAGTCACTAGTACAGGGACACAGAGTACTACAGAGTCACTAGTACAGGGACAGTCAGTCACTAGTACAGGGACAGTCAGTCACTAGTACAGGGACAGTCAGTCACTAGTACAGGGACAGGCAGTCACTAGTACAGGGACAGTCAGTCACTAGTACAGGGACAGGCAGTCACTAGTACAGGGACAGTCAGTCACTAGTACAGGGACAGTCAGTCACTAGTACAGGGACAGGCAGTAACTAGTACAGGGACAGTCACAGGGACAGGCAGTCACTAGTACAGGGACAGTCAGTAACTAGTACAGGGACAGTCAGTAACTAGTACAGGGATAGTCAGTCACTAGTACAGGGACAGTCAGTCACTAGTACAGGGACAGTCAGTCACTAGTACAGGGACAGTCAGTAACTAGTACAGGGACAGTCAGTAACTAGTACAGGGACAGTCAGTCACTAGTACAGGAACAGTCAGTCACTAGTCAGTCACTAGTACAGGGACAGTCAGTCACTAGTCAGTCACTAGTACAGGGACAGTCAGTCACTAGTCAGTCACTAGTACAGGGACAGTCAGTAACTAGTACAGGGACAGTCAGTCACTAGTCAGTCACTAGTACAGGGACAGTCAGTAACTAGTACAGGGACAGTCAGTCACTAGTACAGGGACAGTCAGTCACTAGTACAGGGACAGTCAGTCACTAGTACAGGGACAGTCAGTCACTAGTACAGGGACAGTCAATCACTAGTACAGGGATAGTCAGTCACTAGTACATGGACAGTCAGTCACTAGTACAGGGACAGTCAGTCACTAGTACAGGGACAGTCAGTCACTAGTACAGGGACAGTCAGTCACTAGTACAGGGACAGTCAGTCACTAGTACAGGGATAGTCAGTCACTAGTACATGGACAGTCAGTCACTAGTACAGGGACAGTCAGTCACTAGTACAGGGACAGTCAGTCACTAGTACAGGGACAATCAGTCACTAGTACAGGGACAGTCAGTCACTAGTACAGAGACAGTCAGTCACTAGTACAGGGACAGTTAGTTACTAGCACATGGACAGTCAGTCACTAGTACAGGGACAGTCAGTCACTAGCACAGGGACAGTCAGTCACTAGTACAGGGACAGTCAGTCACTAGTACAGTCAGTCAGTCACTAGTACAGGACAGTCAGTCACTAGTACAGGGACAGTCAGTCACTAGTACAGGGACAGTCAGTCACTAGCACAGGGACAGTCAGTCACTAGTACAGTCAGTCAGTCACTAGTACAGGGACAGGCAGTCACTAGTACAGTCAGTCAGTCACTAGTACAGGGACAGTCAGTCACTAGTACAGGGACAGTCAGTCACTAGCCCAGGGACAGTCAGTCACTAGTACAGGGACAGTCAGTCACTAGTACAGTCAGTCAGTCACTAGTACAGGACAGTCAGTCACTAGTACAGTCAGTCAGTCACTAGTACAGGGACAGTCAGTCACTAGCACATGGACAGTCAGTCACTAGTACAGGGACAGTCAGTCACTAGTACAGTCAGTTAGTCACTAGTACAGGACAGTCAGTCACTAGTACAGTCAGTCAGTCACTAGTACAGGGACAGTCAGTCACTAGTACAGGGGCAGTCAGTCACTAGTACAGGGACAGTCAGTCACTAGTACAGGGACAGTCAGTCACTAGTACAGTCAGTCAGTCACTAGTACAGGGACAGCCAGTCACTAGTACAGGACAGGGACAGCCAGTCACTAGTACAGGGGCAGTCAGTCACTAGTACAGGGACAGTCAGTCACTAGTACAGGGACAGTCAGTCACTAGTACAGGGACAGTCAGTCACTAGTACAGGGACAGTCAGTCACTAGTACAGAGACAGTCAGTCACTAGTACAGGGACAGTTAGTTACTAGCACATGGACAGTCAGTCACTAGTACAGGGACAGTCAGTGACTAGTACAGGGACAGTTAGTCACTAGCACAGGGACAGTCAGTCACGAGTACAGGGACAGTCAGTCACTAGTACAGGGACTGTCAGTCACTAGTACAGAGAGTCAGTCACTAGTACAGGGACAGTTAGTTACTAGCACATGGACAGTCAGTCACTAGTACAGGGACAGTCAGTCACTAGCACAGGGACAGTCAGTCACTAGTACAGGGACAGTCAGTCACTAGTACAGTCAGTCAGTCACTAGTACAGGACAGTCAGTCACTAGTACAGGGACAGTCAGTCACTAGTACAGGGACAGTCAGTCACTAGCACAGGGACAGTCAGTCACTAGTACAGTCAGTCAGTCACTAGTACAGGGACAGTCAGTCACTAGTACAGTCAGTCAGTCACTAGTACAGGGACAGTCAGTCACTAGTACAGGGACAGTCAGTCACTAGCACAGGGACAGTCAGTCACTAGTACAGGGACAGTCAGTCACTAGTACAGTCAGTCAGTCACTAGTACAGGACAGTCAGTCACTAGTACAGTCAGTCAGTCACTAGTACAGGGACAGTCAGTCACTAGTACAGGGACAGTCAGTCACTAGTATAGGGACAGTCAGTCACTAGTACAGGGACAGTCAGTCACTAGCACATGGACAGTCAGTCACTAGTACAGGGACAGTCAGTCACTAGTACAGTCAGTTAGTCACTAGTACAGGACAGTCAGTCACTAGTACAGTCAGTCAGTCACTAGTACAGGGACAGTCAGTCACTAGTACAGTCAGTCAGTCACTAGTACAGGGACAGTCAGTCACTAGTACAGGGACAGTCAGTCACTAGTACAGGGACAGTCAGTCACTAGTACAGTCAGTCAGTCACTAGTACAGGACAGTCAGTCACTAGTACAGGGACAGTCAGTCACTAGTACAGGGACAGTCAGTCACTAGCACAGGGACAGTCAGTCACTAGTACAGTCAGTCAGTCACTAGTACAGGGACAGTCAGTCACTAGTACAGTCAGTCAGTCACTAGTACAGGGACAGTCAGTCACTAGTACAGGGACAGTCAGTCACTAGCACAGGGACAGTCAGTCACTAGTACAGGGACAGTCAGTCACTAGTACAGTCAGTCAGTCACTAGTACAGGACAGTCAGTCACTAGTACAGTCAGTCAGTCACTAGTACAGGGACAGTCAGTCACTAGTACAGGGACAGTCAGTCACTAGTATAGGGACAGTCAGTCACTAGTACAGGGACAGTCAGTCACTAGCACATGGACAGTCAGTCACTAGTACAGGGACAGTCAGTCACTAGTACAGTCAGTTAGTCACTAGTACAGGACAGTCAGTCACTAGTACAGTCAGTCAGTCACTAGTACAGGGACAGTCAGTCACTAGTACAGTCAGTCAGTCACTAGTACAGGGACAGTCAGTCACTAGTACAGGGGCAGTCAGTCACTAGTACAGGGACAGTCAGTCACTAGTACAGGGACAGTCAGTCACTAGTACAGTCAGTCAGTCACTAGTACAGTCAGTCAGTCACTAGTACAGGGACAGCCAGTCACTAGTACAGGACAGGGACAGCCAGTCACTAGTACAGGGGCAGTCAGTCACTAGTACAGGGACAGTCAGTCACTAGTACAGGGACAGTCAGTCACTAGTACAGGGACAGTCATTGTTCTTACAGGAGAAGTTCTGTGAGACTGATGATGTCACTAACTGGATGCAGAGCCCAGAAGAGCCTGCTAGACAGACTCATGTCCACCCTGTAAATAGTATGCTTCATTCACTCTATCTGCTACTATTGCAGTCCTACTAGTGCTGTCGACCATCAATGAAAACCTTGACAAGACTGACCCCTAGTGGACATCAAGAGCAATGTTACCCGGACAAGGGCTGGTTGAGGGAAGGAAATACGGCACAGGGGGTTGGTGGTGCCTTAATTGGGGAGGACGGGGCTCGTGGTAATGGCTGGAGCGGAGTTAGTGGAACGGTGTCAAATACATCAAACAAACATAGTTTCCATGGTTTCCGTGTGTTTGCTGCCATTCCATCCACTCCGTTCCAGGTGTTATTATGAGCCGTTCTCTCCTCAGCAGCCTCCACTGAAAGATAGATATACACCGAGTGGACAAAATATTAGGAACACCTGCTCTTTCCATGACAGACTGACCAGGTGAATCCAGGTGAAAGATATGATCCCTTATTGATGTCACTTTGTTAAATCCACTTCAATCAGTGTAGATACATTGGAGGAGACGGGTTAAATAAGGATTTTTAAACCTTGAGAGACATGGATTGTGTATGTGTGTCATTCAGAGGGTGAATGGGCAAGACACAACATTTAAGTGCCTTTGAACGGTGGTATGGTAGTAGGTGCCAGGTGCACCGGTTTGTGTCAAGAACTGCAACGTTGCTGGGTTTTTCACGCTCAACAGTTTCCTGTGTGAATCAAGAACTGTGGGAAGCACTGGAGTCAACATGGGCCAGCATCCCTGTGGAACGCTTCTGACACCTTGTAGAGTCCATGTCCCGACAAACTGAGGCTGTTCTGAGGGCAAATAGTAAAACTATTCCCCTCAGTGTTCCTAATGTTTTGTACACTCAGTGTAAGTGAATCACACAGTCAGTCACCACACAGATTCAAATAGTATTTACCATTTAATATATGCTGAAGCATTCATTAATTACACAGAATGAAAAAAACGTTCTAGAAACAGATATCGCCAGTAGAACTGCTGAACTTAACAGGGAAAACACAGAGGTCAACTCTCAGTACTAACTAACTACTAAACAGGGTTGGGCTCAATTCCATTTCAATTCCAGTCAATTCAGGAAGTAAACTGACATTCCAATTCCAATCGGCTTCCGTTCCAATTCGGAATTGGAATTTGGAATTGGAATTTGGAATTGGAATTTGGTTTAACTTTCTGAAATGACTGGAATCGAAATGGAATTGAGCCCAACTCTGCTACTAAATCATTAGAAAACAAGGTTTTAGTAATAATGTGACCATCTGCTTTTACCCATTTAGCAAAACACAAAATGATTAATAAACTATTAGAATAATCATCATCTTACACATAACATTTGGCAACTTTACAAAAATATCAAAGATATGCTTTGAATTTAAATATCTAGAAAAAACAAAAACAATTATGGCTGTCCATTGAAATAAAGTACTGCACCATTAACAACGAAAGGTTTATACACAACGTCCAATGTCCCCAAAAGGATGTGGGGACACAATGACCAGGATAATGTTTACGTCCCAAACAGCACCCTAATAGGGCGCCACTTGGAATGCCACGCAGAATGATAACATCATATGCAGAAAGCATCTGCTAGATGGGATGGGAGAACAGTTCACCGTTTTAGAATCAAATCAAATCAAATGTATTCACAAAGCCCTTCTTACATCAGATGATGTCACAATGTGCTGTACAGAAACCCAGCCTAAAAACCCCCCAAACAGCAAGCAATGCAGGTGTAGAAGCACGGAGATCTCTTAGTGATACATTGTCTCTGTCCCAAATGCCATCCTATTCCTAATACAGTGTAGTACTTTTGGCCAGGGCCCATAGTAGTGCACTGTATTGACTAGGGTGCCATTTGGGATGCACCCTATGAATACAGGCTTCAGATGAGGGAGAGGCGGGTAGAAACCACCAACGAGCAAAACAACGACAGTCAACAGACACCAAAGGGGAAAATGATTGTTCAATAGATTTTCTGCAATGTTCCATCTTGTGTTAGCATAACGGAGATTCAATATGTTACGGAAATCAGGATATGCTTTCCAAAGCACTAAAGGTTTAAATTCACAGTCATTTGAATTTCAACAGAACCTGATTTAATATATATTTAAAAATGCTTAAGGTTATTAATCGATTCCTTTACTTCCTGAATGGACTGAATTGAAATGGCATTGATCCCCAACCCTGCTGTTCAGATTGTTCCCATCAGGTTCAAACCAACATAAACACCAATCCTCAAGGCTCTTTACAGAATGATCATGTTGTTGGTTGTGTCCCAGTAATCTGTGTCCCAGTAATCTGTGTCCCAGTAATCTGTGTCCCAGTAATCTGTGTCCCAATAATCTGTGTCCCAATAATCTGTGTCCCGGTAATCTGAAGTGGCCATTACACTACAAAACCAACTGGTCTGCTAGCTTAGTTATGCCTTCTTCTTCGTGGTCGGAGGAATAAGATAGTTATGCCTTCTTCTTCGTGGTCGGAGGAATAAGATAGTTATGCCTTCTTCTTCTTCTTCGTGGTTGGAGGAATAAGATAGTTATGTCTTCTTCTTCTTCGTGGTTGGAGGAATAAGATAGTTATGTCTTCTTCTTCTTCGTGGTTGGAGGAATAAGATAGTTATGTCTTCTTCTTCTTCGTGGTCGGAGGAATAAGATAGTTATGTCTTCTTCTTCTTCGTGGTTGGAGGAATAAACAGTGTAACTTTTACAGAGGCAAGGCTTTAATCACGTGTCTCTGATCAGAACTGTCAAGGACAGAAAACACAAAATCACAAACCTAATAATAATACAATTAGAATAATAACATGACATAATCAAACGCAACCTTTATTTCTCTTCTTGTCAAAACCATCTCAACGTTGTACATCTTTCACGCTCCCCGTAATAAAGGGACCTTCACGTTCTTGTACGTGGTTGTCACACCCTGACCATAGTTTGCTTTGTATGTTCTATGTTTTGTTTGGTCAGGGTGTGATCTGAGTGGGCATTCTATGTTGGATGTCTAGTTTGTCTGTTTCTATGTTTTGTTTGGTCAGGGTGTGATCTGAGTGGGCATTCTATGTTGTGTGTCTAGTTTGTCTGTTTCTATGTTTTGTTTGGTCAGGGTGTGATCTGAGTGGGCATTCTATGTTGGATGTCTAGTTTGTCTGTTTCTATGTTTTGTTTGGTCAGGGTGTGATCTGAGTGGGCATTCTATGTTGTGTGTCTAGTTTGTCTGTTTCTGTGTTTGGGCCTGATATGGTTCTCAATCAGAGGCAGGTGTTAGTCATTGTCTCTGATTGGGAACCATATTTAGGTAGCCTGTTTGGTGTTGGGGTTTTGTGGGTGATTGTTCCTGTCTTTGTGTTTGTTACACCAGAAAGGGCTGTTTTTGGTTCTTCACATTTCTTGTATATTGTTCTATTTTCATCTTTTCAAAGATGTATCACAATAACCCTGCTGCGTTTTGGTCCGCCTCTCCTTCAACAGAAGAATCCCGTGACATTAGTGTTATTGTCTGTATTGGTGAATAATGACAGGTTCATCAGGTCCCTCATGACACACATTTGAAACGTGGAAATGTACAGCGTAATGTGAAAGTAAGTTGTTACCAAGAGATGACTGATTAACTGGCAAAACACATGCTATTAAAAACAGTTACTGAGCATAACATAAACCCTCCTACAACAGCTATTGTGGATTGTAGATCTGAAAATATGAAGTTGAAACATGAAATCGGTTTACGTACCAAACAGCTTGGTGCCCCTGATAGTTGTGTCACTAAGATGCCACAATCTTCACAATAAATCTAAAACACTTCTTTCAATAGCTTCAAATAATTTGGCATCTTGGAACTGAGGAGGGGAGGGATGAGGGTGGGAGGACTAGAGTCAACAGAACTGAGGAGGGGAGGAATGAGGGTGGGAGGACTAGAGTCAACAGAACTGAGGAGGGGAGGAATGAGGGTGGGAGGACTAGAGTCAACAGAACTGAGGAGGGGAGGAATGAGGGTGGGAGGACTAGAGTCAACAGAACTGAGGAGGGGAGGAACGGGGGTGGGAGGACTAGAGTCAACAGAACTGAGGAGGGGAGGAACGGGGGTGGGAGGACTAGAGTCAACAGAACTGAGGAGGGGAGGAATGAGGGTGGGAGGACTAGAGCCAACAGAACAGAGGAGGGGAGGAATGAGGGTGGGAGGACTAGAGCCAACAGAACTGAGGAGGGGAGGACTAGAGTCAACAGAACTGAGGAGGGGAGGGATGAGGGTGGGAGGACTAGAGTCAACAGAACTGAGGAGGGGAGGAACGGGGGTGGGAGGACTAGAGCCAACAGAACTGAGGAGGGGAGGAGGGATGAGGGTGGGAGGACTAGAGTCAACAGAACTGAGGAGGGGAGGACTAGAGTCAACAGAACTGAGGAGGGGAGGAATGAGGGTGGGAGGACTAGAGTCAACAGAACTGAGGAGGGGAGGGATGAGGGTGGGAGGACTAGAGTCAACAGAACTGAAGAGGGGAGGACTAGAGTCAACAGAACTGAGGAGGGGAGGACTAGAGTCAACAGAACTGAAGAGGGGAGGACTAGAGTCAACAGAACTGAGGAGGGGAGGACTAGAGTCAACAGAACTGAGGTGGGGAGGACTAGAGTCAACAGAACTGAAGAGGGGAGGACTAGAGTCAACAGAACTGAGGTGGGGAGGACTAGAGTCAACAGAACTGAGGTGGGGAGGACTAGAGTCAACAGAACTGAGGAGGGGAGGACTAGAGTCAACAGAACTGAGGAGGGGAGGACTAGAGTCAACAGAACTGAAGAGGGGAGGACTAGAGTCAACAGAACTGAAGAGGGGAGGACTAGAGTCAACAGAACTGAGGTGGGGAGGACTAGAGTCAACAGAACTGAAGAGGGGAGGACTAGAGTCAACAGAACTGAGGTGGGGAGGACTAGAGTCAACAGAACTGAGGTGGGGAGGACTAGAGTCAACAGAACTGAGGTGGGGAGGACTAGAGTCAACAGAACTGAGGTGGGGAGGACTAGAGTCAACAGAACTGAGGTGGGGAGGACTAGAGTCAACAGAACTGAGGTGGGGAGGACTAGAGTCAACAGAACTGAGGTGGGGAGGACTAGAGTCAACAGAACTGAGGTGGGGAGGACTAGAGTCAACAGAACTGAGGTGGGGAGGACTAGAGTCAACAGAACTGAAGAGGGGAGGACTAGAGTCAACAGAACTGAGGTGGGGAGGACTAGAGTCAACAGAACTGAGGTGGGGAGGACTAGAGTCAACAGAACTGAGGTGGGGAAGACTAGAGTCAACAGAACTGAGGTGGGAGGACTAGAGTCAACAGAACTGAGGAGGGGAGGACTAGAGTCAACAGAACTGAGGTGGGGAGGACTAGAGTCAACAGAACTGAGGAGGGGAGGACTAGAGTCAACAGAACTGAGGTGGGGAGGACTAGAGTCAACAGAACTGAGGTGGGGAGGAATGGGGTTGGGAGGACTAGAGTCAACAGAACTGAGGAGGGGAGGAATGGGGGTGGGAGGACTAGAGTCAACAGAACTGAGGAGGGAGGACTAGAGTCAACAGAACTGAGGTGGGGAGGAATGGGGGTGGGAGGACTAGAGTCAACAGAACTGAGGAGGGGAGGAATGGGGGTGGAAGGACTAGAGTCAACAGAACTGAGGAGGGGAGGAATGGGGGTGGGAGGACTAGAGTCAACAGAACTGAGGAGGGGAGGAATGGGGGTGGGAGGACTAGAGTCAACAGAACTGAGGAGGGGAGGAATGGGGGTGGAAGGACTAGAGTCAACAGAACTGAGGAGGGGAGGAATGGGGGTGGGAGGACTAGAGTCAACAGAACTGAGGAGGGGAGGAATGGGGGTGGAAGGACTAGAGTCAACAGAACTGAGGAGGGGAGGAATGGGGGTGGGAGGACTAGAGTCAACAGAACTGAGGAGGGGAGGAATGAGGGTGGAAGGACTAGAGTCAACAGAACTGAGGAGGGGAGGAATGGGGGTGGGAGGACTAGAGTCAACAGAACTGAGGAGGGGAGGAATGAGGGTGGAAGGACTAGAGTCAACAGAACTGGGCCCCAGGAAGCAACAAAGAGAAAATACCATGCATAATTATTTACACATTCAGAACTAAGAGAGAACATAATTAACACAACTCTGAGCTGCTCCACTGTCTGTCCAACAAGAGACCACCTTCTGCACCGTCTGAGACGACGAGCAGAGCTCTGTCTGTCACCACACACAGCATCACATGG
Organism: Oncorhynchus mykiss; assembly: GCF_057628025.1. Classification (NCBI taxonomy): domain Eukaryota; kingdom Metazoa; phylum Chordata; class Actinopteri; order Salmoniformes; family Salmonidae; genus Oncorhynchus; species Oncorhynchus mykiss. The sequence continues at coordinate 8,685,169 of NC_143024.1, forward strand.
AATGGACATGAGCTGAGTTCTGTTCTGTCCCGTCTGTCAGTGAGGCCGCTGGACGGTAAGTAGTATACAGGAGACCCCCCCTTAGCACAGTGGACATGAGCTGTGTCCTGTCTGTCAGTGAGGCCGCTGGACGGTAAGTAGTATACAGGAGACCCCCCTTAGCGCAGTGGACATGAGCTGTGTCCTGTCTGTCCTGTCAATGGGCAGGTGGTAGGCTAGCTAGGTACAGCTAGGTAGGATACCCTCCTCTGATGCTGCATGGTGCCACGGTGGCTCTCCTCTTATACGATGCGCGGTGCTGAGCGATCGTTGGTATTGGTCCTCTTCAGCTTGACCCCTCTCTGGATAACCAGCAGCATGTTTCCCCCCTGACCATCCAGAACCTCCCCCTCCTCCAGGGACCCCCCCTCGGCCTGACACTGGACCCTAGGCTGGTGGGGGGCCAAGGGAGGGTTTGTGGTTGCTTGACCACTCCAGAACGCCAGGGGAAGTACACCCAGCTCCCCCTCCTCTCCCTGGGCTGGAGACTCAGGGCTCTGGGCCTCCTCTGGTTCCTCCAGCCCTACTCCTGGTCCTCCAGGAATCCCCAGCCCCCCAGGGAATCCTCCCCCAACTAGGCCAGGCACGGTGGGGATCTTGACTGGGATGACGGGGGTCCGGATGGGGATGGGGCCGGTGGTCCCGCGGCGAGCCGAGGGCTTGGTGGAGGGCGTGCGGCGGATGGTGGCGACCCCTGGGGTCATGATGACGGAGCCAGCCGTAGAAGGTAGGCCGGCGGTGGAGGCTGGTCTCTTGGACTGGAACATCCTACGGTAGGACTGGCTGATGTCACTGTTACGGGGGATGGTGGATGACTTGTCAAACTCCTGCTGGTCAACCTCCTGGTCCCCTCCCATGGAGAAATAGTCATAGTCTGACACTGGAATAAACAGAGAGGGAGAGAGAGAGAGAGAAAGGGTTTATTATGGATCCCCATTAGTTCCTGTCAAGACAGCAGCTACTCTTCCTGGGGTTTATTATGGATCCCCATTAGTTCCTGTCAAGACAGCAGCTACTCTTCCTGGGGTTTATTATGGATCCCCATTAGTTCCTATCAAGACAGCAGCTACTCTTCCTGGGGTTTATTATGGATCCCCATTAGTTCCTGTCAAGACAGCAGCTACTCTTCCTGGGGTTTATTATGGATCCCCATTAGTTCCTGCCAAGGCAGCAGCTACTCTTCCTGGGGTTTATTATGGATCCCCATTAGTTCCTGCCAAGGCAGCAGCTACTCTTCCTGGGGTTTATTATGGATCCCCATTAGTTTCTGTCAAGGCAGCAGCTACTCTTCCTGGCGTTTATTATGGATCCCCATTAGTTCCCCCCAAGACAGCAGCTACTCTTCCTGGGGTTTATTATGGATCCCCATTAGTTCCTGTCAAGACAGCAGCTACTCTTCCTGGGGTTTATTATGGATCCCCATTAGTTCCTGCCAAGCAGCAGCTACTCTTCCTGGGGTTTATTATGGATCCCCATTATTTCCTGCCAGGACAGCAGCTACTCTTCCTGGGGTTTATTATGGATCCCCATTAGTTCCTGTCAAGACAGCAGCTACTCTTCCTGGGGTCCAAACTAATTAAGGCAAAAACAAAACGGCACAATAAGTCTACCTTAAAAATATTGAATAAGATGTTTCTTTCTTTAAAAATGTCCTTTTATGGGCCTCCAGAGTGGTACAGTATTACTACTAGACTCCTGGTTACTATGGTTTCCAGAGTGGTACAGTATTACTACTAGACTCCTGGTTACTATGGTTTCCAGAGTGCTACAGTATTACTACTAGACCCCTGGTTACTATGGTCTCCAGAGTGGTACAGTATTACTACTAGACTCCTGGTTACTATGGTTTCCAGAGTGGTACAGTATTACTACTAGACTCCTGGTTACTATGGTCTCCAGTGTGGTACAGTATTACTACTAGACTCCTGGTTACTATGGTCTCCAGAGTGGTACAGTATTACTACTAGACTCCTGGTTACTATGGTTTCCAGAGTGGTACAGTATTACTACTAGACTCCTGGTTACTATGGTCTCCAGAGTGGTACAGTATTACTTCTAGACTCCTGGTTACTATGGTCTCCAATGTGGTACAGTATTACTACTAGACTCCTGGTTACTATGGCCTCCAGAGTGGTACAGTATTACTACTAGACTCCTGGTTACTATGGTCTCCAGAGTGGTACAGTATTACTACTAGACTCCTGGTTACTATGGTCTCCAGAGTGGTACAGTATTACTTCTAGACTCCTGGTTACTATGGTCTCCAGAGTGGTACAGTATTACTACTAGACTCCTGGTTACTATGGTCTCCAGAGTGGTACAGTATTACTACTAGACTCCTGGTTACTATGGTCTCCAGTGTGGTACAGTATTACACTAGACTCCTGGTTACTATGGTCTCCAGAGTGGTACAGTATTACTACTAGACTCCTGGTTAATATGGTCTCCAGTGTGGTACAGTATTACACTAGACTCCTGGTTACTATGGTCTCCAGAGTGGTACAGTATTACTACTAGACTCCTGGTTACTATGGTCTCCAGAGCGGTACAGTATTACTTCTAGACTCCTGGTTACTATGGTCTCCAGAGTGGTACAGTATTACACTAGACTCCTGGTTACTATGGTCTCCAGAGTGGTACAGTATTACTACTAGACTCCTGGTTACTAGGGCTGTTTTTCATGTTTCGGGCTAGGCCCCTTAGTTCCAGTGAAGGGAAATGTTAACACTACAGCATACAATGACATTCTAGACGATTCTGTGCTTCCAACTTTGTGGCAACAGTTTGGGGAAGGCCCTTTCCTATTTCAGCATGACAATGCCCGCGTGCACAAAGCGAGGTCCATACAGAAATGGCTTGTCGAGATCGGTGTGGAAGAACTTGACTGGCCTGCACAGAGCCCTGACCTCAACTCCATCGATCACCTTTGGGATGAATTGGAACGCAGACTGCGAGCCAGGAGGCCTAACTGCCCAACTTCACTAATGCTCTTGTGGCTGAATGGAAGCAAGTCCCCGCAGCAATGTTCCAACATCTAGTGGAAAGCCTTCCCTGGAGAGTGGAGGCTGTTATAGCAGCAAAGGGGGGGACCAACTCCATATTAATGCCCATGTTTTTGGAATGAGATTGTTCAACGAGCAGATGACCACATACCTTTGGGCATTTAGTGTACCTGTATTCTATTTTTACCAGACACGTACCTGGTATAGAGACAACATCAGTTAGAATGCTTGACATATTTACACAGAATGATGTGGTGCTACAAGTCATGCACGCCTTTGCATATTTTCTCAGTGTGTTTGTGTGTGTGTGTGTGTGTTAACCTTGTGAAGGTATGGTGTCCTCTGAACAGCACGGGGTGGTACTCTGGGTACTGTAGCCACTAGAACAGTGTAGAGAGTCCCTACTGGAACGCTGTGTGTGTGAGTCCAGCTGTAGACCTCTGGACAGGGCCAGAGCCAGCTCCTCATGGGCCTCCATCTCACACACCTGGAGAGAGAGAGAGAAAGAGAGAGAGAGAGAGAGACAGACAGACAGACAGACAGACAGACAGACAGACAGACAGACAGACAGACATTGGGTTAAAAACATAATCCTTCTTTGTGCAGCATGATCTATCTCTAATTGTGCTTTTTGTGACTCCTCTCTTTGGCAGGAAAAATGGCTGGGTTTTTCTGTGAGTTGGTGGTGACCTAACCCTAACATGATCGTTTGTGGAGCTTTCGCTGTATAGCATTTTTGAAATCAGACACGGTGGCTGGATTAACGAGAATTATATCTTTAAAATGGTGCCTAATACTTTTATGTTTGAGAAATTTGATGTATGAGATTTCTGATGATTTGTATTTGGCGCCCTGCAATTTCATTGGCAGTTGGCGAGGGGTTCCGCTAGCGGAACGCCCAGTCCTAGACAGGTTTTAAAGCATGTGTCCAGCTGACCTTGGGTGGTGGAGGTAATGGTTGACTCCTGCTCCCTGGTGCTGGGATGACTCCAGCAGGCAGTGGTAGACTCCTGCCCCCAGGTGCTGGGATGACACCAGCAGGCAGTGGTAGACTCCTGCCCCCAGGTGCTGGGATGACACCAACAAGCAGTGGTAGTGGGGCATAGCTGGTTTCTGCTGGTACAGGATCCTTGTCCTTCCTCCTTCTAAGGGTGTTCACCATGGGCTGGTCATAGGGTCCTGGTTTAGCCCAGTCCTACAGGATATAGAAATATAGCTGAGTTCACCTCCTCTACCCAGTCCTACAGGATACAGAAATATAGCTGAGTTCACCTCCTCTACCCAGTCCTACAGGATACAGAAACATAGCTGAGTTCACCTTCTCTACCCAGTCCTACAGGATACAGAAACATAGCTGAGTTCACCTCCTCTACCCAGTCCTACAGGATACAGAAATATAGCTGAGTTCACCTCCTCTACCCAGTCCTACAGGATACAGAAACATAGCTGAGTTCACCTCCTCTACCCAGTCCTACAGGATACAGAAACATAGCTGAGTTAACCTCCTCTACCCAGTCCTACAGGATACAGAAACATAGCTGAGTTAACCTCCTCTATCCAGTCCTACAGGATACAGAAATATAGCTGAGTTCACCTCCTCTACCCAGTCCTACAGGATACAGAAACATAGCTGAGTTCACCTCCTCTACCCAGTCCTACAGGATACAGAAATATAGCTGAGTTCACCTCCTCTACCCAGTCCTACAGGATACAGATACATAGCTGAGTTCACCTCCTCTACCCAGTCCTACAGGATACAGATACATAGCTGAGTTCACCTCCTCTACCCAGTCCTACAGGATGCAGAAATATAGCTGAGTTCACCTCCTCTACCCAGTCCTACAGGATACAGATACATAGCTGAGTTCACCTCCTCTACCCAGTCCTACAGGATACAGAAATATAGCTGAGTTTACCTCCTCTACCCAGTCCTACAGGATACAGAAATATAGCTGAGTTTACCTCCTCTACCCAGTCCTACAGGATACAGAAATATAGCTGAGTTCACCTCCTCTACCCAGTCCTACAGGATACAGATACATAGCTGAGTTCACCTCCTCTACCCAGTCCTACAGGATACAGAAATATAGCTGAGTTCACCTCCTCTACCCAGTCCTACAGGATACAGAAATATAGCTGAGTTCACCTCCTCCACACAGAGCTTGGTATCCCTAGCTGTGCTCTTTAATCATGGGCCTCTGAAGATCCTGTCAGCCGGGGATTCTGAACTATTATCACCATCTTCAAATACATCTTCTGCAGGAACACATCTGAAATCTACCAATGAAACGTGTAGAAGACGATGCAGTATATCGTCCCACAGTCCTTTTTCAATCTGACTGTAACATAATCATAATGTCATAGTAATTCAGAGGGTCCTACGTAATGACAGGATGTTGATGTTTCAGGAACACAAGGAGTCAGGACATGATGAGGAGGAGGACTGAACCAATAAACAAACCTTCCAGCTGGGGACTTTAGAGGTGGGGACCATGTTAGGCCCCAGGGTGCAGTAATGAGGGTAGTCAGGTAGCAGGGCCGAGCCCGGCCTGGACCACGACTGGGACGGACAGGAGGAGGAGGAGGAGGTGATGGAGGTGGAATGGGAGGAGGGAGGGAAGAGGGGGTAGGAACCCACCAGGCCTGAGCCCCCTCCCATCAGGTAGGACCCCCCCAGGCCTGAGCCCCCTCCCATCAGGTATGAAGAGTCTGAATGATGGTGATCCCCGTAGTGGTCATACCCGTTAGACAACTGAGCATGAGCAGGGGAACGGAATGACACAAACAAACAAACAAACAAACAAACAAACAAACAAACATAAAAACACAAAATTTGAGAAATTTGTCAAATTATAAAAACCAACACAATAGGGTCAGGATAATAGGGTCAGGATAATAAAACAACACAATAGGGTCAGGATAATACAACAACACAATAGGGTCAGGATAATAAACCAACACAATAGGGTCAGGATAATAAACCAACACAATAGGGTCAGGATAATAAACCAACACAATAGGGTCAGGATAATAAACCAACACAATAGGGTCAGGATAATAAAACAACACAATAGGGTCAGGATAATAAACCAACACAATAGGGTCAGGATAATAAAACAACACAATAGGGTCAGGACAATAGAGTCAGGATAATAAACCAACACAATAGGGTCAGGACAATAGAGTCAGGATAATAAAACAACACAATAGGGTCAGGATAATAAACCAACACAATAGGGTCAGGATAATAAAACAACACAATAGGGTCAGGATAATAAAACAACACAATAGGGTCAGGACAATAGAGTCAGGATAATAAACCAACACAATAGGGTCAGGACAATAGAGTCAGGATAATAAAACAACACAATAGGGTCAGGATAATAAACCAACACAATAGGGTCAGGATAATAAAACAACACAATAGGGCCAGGATAATAAACCAACACAATAGGGTCAGGACAATAAACCAACACAATAGGGTCAGGATAATAAACAGACACAATAGGGTCAGGATAATAAAACAACACAATAGGGTCAGGATAATAAACCGACACAATAGGGTCAGGATAATAAAACAACACAATAGGGCCAGGATAATAAACCGACACAATAGGGTCAGGACAATAGGGTCAGGATAATAAAACAACACAATAGGGTCAGGATAATAAAACAACACAATAGGGTCAAGATAATAAACCGACACAATAGGGTCAGGATAATAAAACAACACAATAGGGTCAGGATAATAAACCAACACAATAGGGTCAGGATAATAAAACAACACAATAGGGTCAGGATAATAAACCGACACAATAGGGTCAGGATAATAAAACAACACAATAGGGTCAGGATAATAAACCAACACAATAGGGTCAGGATAATAAAACAACACAATAGGGTCAGGATAATAAACCGACACAATAGGGTCAGGATAATAAAACAACACAATAGGGTCAAGATAATAAAACAACACAATAGGGTCAGGATAATAAACCAACACAATAGGGTCAGGATAATAAACCAACACAATAGGGTCAGGATAATAAACCAACACAATAGGGTCAGGATAATAAACCAACACAATAGGGTCAGGACAATAGAGTCAGGATAATAAACCAACACAATAGGGTCAGGATAATAAACAGACACAATAGGGTCAGGATAATAAAACAACACAATAGGGTCAGGATAATAAAACAACACAATAGGGTCAGGATAATAAACCAACACAATAGGGTCAGGATAATAAAACAACACAATAGGGTCAGGATAATAAACCAACACAATAGGGTCAGGATAATAAACCAACACAATAGGGTCAGGATAATAAAACAACACAATAGGGTCAGGATAATAAAACAACACAATAGGGTCAGGATAATAAACCAACACAATAGGGTCAGGATAATAAAACAACACAATCAGAAACACAAGATAAAAGTTGATGAATGAAACACAAATAAGTCAACATTTCGGAAGAACAAATAAACAAAAGGAGTAAACTAAGAAAATGAATCCTGCCTGATTGACAAACCGGACCGCGGTTCTGAATCCTGCCTGATTGACAAACCGGACCGCGGTTCTGAATCCTGCCTGATTGACAAACCGGACCGCGGTTCTGAATCCTGCCTGATTGACAAACCGGACCGCGGTTCTGAATCCTGCCTGATTGACAAACCGGACCGCGGTTCTGAATCCTGCCTGATTGACAAACCGGACCGCGGTTCTGAATTCTGAAATGTATGTGAACGACCATGACGACCCATGAGACTGGATACGAAACAGCAGCGATCAGAGACAGGTTAAAGGAAGCTGTGGGTGGAACACCTGGATGGGGTAGAGGGGTGTGGAGAAGGTGAACACGATGGTTCCTGTGAGGAGAATCTAGAATAAGGCCCACAGCAAGGAGACGAGGGGTAGGGTATCTATCATGAGAGGGGACGAGGGGTAGGGTATCTATCATGAGAGGGGACGAGGGGTAGGGTATCTATCATGAGAGGGGACGAGGGGTAGGGTATCTATCATGAGAGGGGACGAGGGGTAGGGTATCTATCATGAGAGGGGACAAGGGGTAGGGTATCTATCATGAGAGGGGACGAGGGGTAGGGTATCTATCATGAGAGGAGACGAGGGGTAGGGTATATATCATGAGAGGAGACGAGGGGTAGGGTATCTATCATGAGGGGGGACGAGGGGTAGGGTATCTATCATGAGAGGGGACGAGGGGTAGGGTATCTATCATGAGAGGGGACGAGGGGTAGGGTATCTATCATGAGAGGAGACGAGGGGTAGGGTATCTATCATGAGAGGGGACGAGGGGTAGGGTATCTATCATGAGAGGAGACGAGGGGTAGGGTATATATCATGAGAGGAGACGAGGGGTAGGGTATCTATCATGAGGGGGGACGAGGGGTAGGGTATCTATCATGAGAGGGGACGAGGGGTAGGGTATCTATCATGAGAGGGGACGAGGGGTAGGGTATCTATCATGAGAGGGGACGAGGGGTAGGGTATCTATCATGAGAGGGGACAAGGGGTAGGGTATCTATCATGAGAGGGGACGAGGGGTAGGGTATCTATCATGAGAGGGGACGAGGGGTAGGGTATCTATCATGAGAGGGGACGAGGGGTAGGGTATCTATCATGAGAGGGGACGAGGGGTAGGGTATCTATCATGAGAGGGGACGAGGGGTAGGGTATCTATCATGTGAGGGGACGAGGGGTAGGGTATCTATCATGAGAGGGGACGAGGGGTAGGGTATCTATCATGAGAGGGGACGAGGGGTAAGGAGTATTTCACCTTGTCAACTGCAGCCAGAGGCCCTCCTGAGGTGGGAGAGCTGCACTCACTGACTGACTGGCAGGTGTCAGAGGCCTCAGACGAGCCAGAGCTGGAGCAAGGCTGGAGGAACGGCAGGTTGGGTGGAGGCAGACAGACACGACAGAGGACAAGCACAAGACGAGAGCAGAGAGTTTTGGTGTTAAAAAAAAGAGAGGAGTTTGAGTTCAGGGTAGGGTTAAAAGATGAACGGATATGAACATACACGCAGTCACAGACAGTCACACACAGTCACAGACAGTCACAGACAGTCACACACAGTCACACACAGTCACAGACAGTCACAGACAGTCACACACAGTCACAGACGGTCAAATATGGTCACAGACAGTCACAGACAGTCACAGACAGTCACACACAGTCACAGACAGTCAAACATGGCCACAGACCGTCACAGACAGTCACAGACAGTCACACACAGTCACAGACAGTCAAACATGGCCACAGACCGTCACAGACAGTCACAGACATTCACACATGGCCAGACAGTCACAGTCAGTCACAGACAGTCACATACAGTCACAGACAGTCAAACATGGCCACAGACAGTCACAGACAGTCACAGACAGTCACACACAGTCACACACAGTCACAGACAGTCACAGACAGTCACACGCAGTCACAGACAGTCACACACAGTCACATACAGTCACACGCAGTCACAGGCAGTCACACGCAGTCACAGACAGTCACACACAGTCACAGACAGTCACAGACAGTCACACACAGTCACAGACAGCCACAGACAGTCACACACAGTCACAGACAGTCACAGACAGTCACACATAGTCACAGACAGTCACAGACAGTCACAGACAGTCACAGACAGTCACACATAGTCACAGACAGTCACACACAGTCACAGACAGTCACACATAGTCACAGACAGTCACACATAGCCACACACAGTCACAGACAGTCACAGACCGCCAAATATGGTCACAGACAGTCACAGACAGTTACACACAGTCACACACAGTCACAGACCGTCAAATATCGTCACACACAGTCACAGACCGTCACACACAGTCACAGACTGTCACATTCGGTCACAGACCGTCACATATGGTCACAGACAGTCACAGACAGTCACAGACAGTCACAGACAGTCAAACATGGCCACAGACAGTCACAGACAGTCACAGACAGTCACAGACAGTCACAGACAGTCACACCGGAATAGAACACATAAAGGAGAGGAAGGCTGGGGGTTTTCTATGGAGTAGTATTCTCCTGGGGGTTTTCTATGGAGTAGTATTCTCCTGGTGGTTTTCTATGGAGTAGTATTCTCCTGGGGGTTTTCTATAGAGTAGTATTCTCCTGGGGGTTTTCTATGGAGTAGTATTCTCCTGGTGGTTTTCTATGGAGTAGTATTCTCCTGGGGGTTTTCTATGGAGTAGTATTCTCCTGGTGGTTTTCTATGGAGTAGTATTCTCCTGGGGGTTTTCTATGGAGTAGTATTCTCCTGGTGGTTTTCTATGGAGTAGTATTCTCCTGGGGGTTTTCTATGGAGTAGTATTCTCCTGGTGGTTTTCTATAGAGTAGTATTCTCCTGGTGGTTTTCTATGGAGTAGTATTCTCCTGGGGGTTTTCTATGGAGTAGTATTCTCCTGGGGGTTTTCTATGGAGTAGTATTCTCCTGGTGGTTTTCTATGGAGTAGTATTCTCCTGGGGGTTTTCTATGGAGTAGTATTCTCCTGGTGGTTTTCTATGGAGTAGTATTCTCCTGGGGGTTTTCTATGGAGTAGTATTCTCCTGGTGGTTTTCTATGGAGTAGTATTCTCCTGGGGGTTTTCTATGGAGTAGTATTCTCCTGGGGGTTTTCTATGGAGTAGTATTCTCCTGGGGGTTTTCTATGGAGTAGTATTCTCCTGGTGGTTTTCTATGGAGTAGTATTCTCCTGGTGGTTTTCTATGGAGTAGTATTCTCCTGGTGGTTTTCTATGGAGTAGTATTCTCCTGGGGGTTTTCTATGGAGTAGTATTCTCCTGGGGGTTTTCTATGGAGTAGTATTCTCCTGGGGGTTTTCTATGGAGTAGTATTCTCCTGGTGGTTTTCTATGGAGTAGTATTCTCCTGGGGGTTTTCTATGGAGTAGTATTCTCCTGGGGGTTTTCTATGGAGTAGTATTCTCCTGGTGGTTTTCTATGGAGTAGTATTATCCTGGGGGTTTTCTATGGAGTAGTATTCTCCTGGGGGTTTTCTATGGAGTAGTATTCTCCTGGGGGTTTTCTATGGAGTAGTATTCTCCTGGGGGTTTTCTATGGGGTAGTATTCTCCTGGTGGTTTTCTATGGAGTAGTATTCTCCTGGTGGTTTTCTATGGAGTAGTATTCTCCTGGGGGTTTTCTATGGAGTAGTATTCTCCTGGGGGTTTTCTATGGAGTAGTATTCTCCTGGGGGTTTTCTATGGGGTAGCGGTGCGGCAGTATTAGTGGTCGTCACTCTGAGACCATATTCAGTACAGTGACCTAACAGAGGAAGGAACTCTACTATAGACTGACAGTGACCTGACAGAGGAAGGAACTCTACTATAGACTGACAGTGACCTAACAGAGGAAGGAACTCTACTATAGACTGACAGTGACCTAACAGAGGAAGGAACTCTACTATAGACTGACAGTGACCTAACAGAGGAAGGAACTCTACTATAGACTGACAGTGACCTGACAGAGGAAGGAACTCTACTATAGACTGACAGTGACCTAACAGAGGAAGGAACTCTACTATAGACTGACAGTGACCTAACAGAGGAAGGAACTCTACTATAGACTGACAGTGACCTAACAGAGGAAGGAACTCTACTATAGACTGACAGTGACCTAACAGAGGAAGGAACTCTACTATAGACTGACAGTGACCTAACAGAGGAAGGAACTCTACTATAGACTGACAGTGACCTAACAGAGGATGGAACTCTACTATAGACTGACAGTGACCTAACAGAGGAAGGAACTCTACTATAGACTGACAGTGACCTAACAGAGGAAGGAACTCTACTATAGACTGACAGTGACCTAACAGAGGAAGGAACTCTACTATAGACTGACAGTGACCTAACAGAGGAAGGAACTCTACTCTAGACTGACAGTGACCTAACAGAGGAAGTGGGGACTCTACTATAGACTGACAGTGACCTAACAGAGGAAGTGGGGACTCTACTATAGACTGACAGTGACCTAACAGAGGAAGTTGGCCTTGTAAGGAGTTGTAACGAACCTCAACTATAACTGAGTTCCAAGCCTCTATTCAAGGTTGTCCCAAAGCAGAGTGGGTGAGGAGCTACATTGAGGGATTGAGGTTTAATTAGACCCTCTGAAAGCCACTTTTTATTTAACCTTTATTTAACCAGGTAAGTCAGTTAAGAACAAATTCTTATTTACAATTACAGACAGTGGGTTAACTGCCTTGTTCAGGGGCAGAACGACAGATTTTTACCTTGTCAGCTCAGGGATTCGATCTAGCAACCTTTCGGTTACTACTATAGACTGACAGTATAGACTGACACTCTAACCACTAGGCTACCTGCCGCCCCTTGGACTGAGCCAAGATGGTTTGTGATCAGGGTTAGGGCTCCCCATCATGACCCATAGACTCCAGGGGTGAACACCAAGGCCTGCTCATGTGGTCAACCTTGTCTGAACCTGTAGTCTTCTGGACCAACCTCTCCCCTGACCATAATGTCAGGAGGTTTTATGACTACTATAATAGCAGTATAATATCCTCAGTCATCTAGAAAGCATATCCACATACACACAGATGAGTTTTCAACTAGTAAGAGAAGAGTTTGATCAAGGCTTATGTACTGTTACCAAAGAGGAAGTCAGAGAGGAACTCTCTCAGCTGAGGTACTGACAGGACTGGTCTGTAGAACAGCCAGCCCAGTTACTGGCCTCCCAACAGGACTCTGGTAGTTCAGCTGAGGTACTGACAGGACTGGTCTGTAGAACAGCCAGCCCAGTTACTGGCCTCCCAACAGGACTCTGGTAGTTCAGCTGAGGTACTGACAGGACTGGTCTGTAGAACAGCCAGCCCAGTTACTGGCCTCCCAACAGGACTCTGGTAGTTCAGCTGAGGTACTGACAGGACTGGTCTGTAGAACAGCCAGCCCAGTTACTGGCCTCCCAACAGGACTCTGGTAGTTCAGCTGAGGTACTGACAGGACTGGTCTGTAGAACAGCCAGCCCAGTTACTGACCTCCCAACAGGACTCTGGTAGTTCAGCTGAGGTACTGACAGGACTGGTCTGTAGAACAGCCAGCCCAGTTACTGACCTCCCAACAGGACTCTGGTAGTTCAGCTGAGGTACTGACAGGACTGGTCTGTAGAACAGCCAGCCCAGTTACTGGCCTCCCAACAGGGACTCTGGTAGTTCAGCTGAGGTACTGACAGGACTGGTCTGTAGAACAGCCAGCCCCGTTACTGACCTCCCAACAGGACTCTGGTAGTTCAGCTGAGGTACTGACAGGACTGGTCTGTAGAACAGCCAGCCCAGTTACTGGCCTCCCAACAGGGACTCTGGTAGTTCAGCTGAGGTACTGACAGGACTGGTCTGTAGAACAGCCAGCCCCGTTACTGACCTCCCAACAGGGACTCTGGTAGTTCAGCTGAGGTACTGACAGGACTGGTCTGTAGAACAGCCAGCCCAGTTACTGACCTCCCAACAGGACTCTGGTAGTTCAGCTGAGGTACTGACAGGACTGGTCTGTAGAACAGCCAGCCCAGTTACTGGCCTCCCAACAGGGACTCTGGTAGTTCAGCTGAGGTACTGACAGGACTGGTCTGTAGAACAGCCAGCCCCGTTACTGACCTCCCAACAGGACTCTGGTAGTTCAGCTGAGGTACTGACAGGACTGGTCTGTAGAACAGCCAGCCCAGTTAGTGACCTCCCAACAGGACTCTGGTAGTTCAGCTGAGGTACTGACAGGACTGGTCTGTAGAACAGCCAGCCCAGTTACTGACCTCCCAACAGGACTCTGGTAGTTCAGCTGAGGTACTGACAGGACTGGTCTGTAGTACAGCCAGCCCAGTTACTGACCTCCCCCAAGCCCCTCTCCTCAGGAGCAGGGTATCCTAGCAACCTGGGATGGCTAGTGTCTCTCATATATGACGTATAAGGAAGTCAAAGGTCACTTGAGGACCAATCGATCATAATATATGTATTGTTGACGTATACAGTTAGCCTGGGACAGGACACTGCCGAAAACTAAACTGTCCATACACTTCCAGAAGATATGAAGGTTTAATCTCAGGGTAAAGAGTCCAGTGTACAGATAGTAGGGTCTTACCACTTGGTACTGTAGTGTAGTGTAGTGTACTGTACTGTAGTGTAGTGTACTGTAGTGTAGTGTACTGTACTGTAGTGTACTGTAGTGTACTGTAGTTTAGTGTACTGTAGTGTACTGTAGTTTAGTGTACTGTAGTTTAGTGTACTGTAGTGTACTGTACTGTACTGTAGTGTAGTGTACTGTAATGTAGTGTAGTGTACTGTAGTGTAGTGTACTGTACTGTACTGTACTGTACTATAGTGTACTGTAGTTTAGTCTTACCTGCGGTAGTGTTTCCTGGGGCATGGGTGATGGTGACTTGGAGGTGTAGGTGTCTGGCTGGGAGATGAATCCTGAATCATGGGAGGACATGGAGGACAGTCGTGCCGCGGCCTGCTGGGGCAGGGTGGAGCTACGGTAGCCGTAGTGGGAGGAGCAGGAGGAGGAGGAAGGGGAGTGAGAGTGGGATGTGCCGCTGGAGCGAGAGTCACTACTGTTTACGCTGTTCAGACTGCTGTTAGGGTGAGACGGGTGGAGAGACAGACAGACAGACAGACAGACAGACAGACAGACAGACAGACAGACAGACAGGTGGAGAGACAGACAGACAGGTGGAGAGACAGACAGACAGACAGACAGACAGACAGACAGACAGATAGACAGACAGGCAGACAGGCAGACAGGCGGACAGGCGGACAGACATACAGACAGACAGAGACAGACAAGAGACAGACAGGGGAACAGGCAGGAGGGTGAGAGACAGACAGAGGGAGACAGACAGACAGACAGACAGACAGGTGGAGAGACAGACAGACAGACAGACAGACAGACAGACAGACAGACAGACAGACAGGAGGGTGAGAGACAGACAGAGGGAGACAGACAGACAGGCAGACAGACAGACAGACAGACAGAGGGAGACAGACAGACAGACAGACAGGAGGGTGAGAGACAGACAGAGGGAGACAGACAGACAGACAGACAGACAGACAGACAGACAGACAGACAGACAGACAGACAGACAGGAGGGTGAGAGACAGACAGAGGGAGACAGACAGGCAGACAGACAGACAGACAGACAGACAGACAGACAGACAGACAGACAGACAGACAGAGGGAGACAGACAGACAGACAGACAGACAGACAGACAGACAGACAGACAGACAGACAGAGGGAGACAGACAGACAGACAGACAGACAGACAGACAGACAGACAGACAGACAGACAGACAGACAGACAGACAGAGGGAGACAGGCAGACAGACAGACAGACAGGCAGACAGACAGACAGACAGACAGACAGACAGACAGACAGACAGACAGACAGACAGAGGGAGACAGGCAGACAGACAGACAGACAGTGACAGACAGACAGACAGACAGTGAATGGGTTAACACTTCAAACCAATGCAGCAGGCAGTGACTGTGAACAAACCAGTCCAATTAAAACATTAAAACAACCAGGCATGAAATCATAATAAACGTTACCACAATATATACATATATATATTATATATATATTTATATATATCAACGTCTATCATGCTCAGTGCATCTACAAGCAAGTTGGACTGTGGTCGCCATACAGACATGTGCCTTTATCATTGGGTCCATTGACCGACCATCAACAGTGACATTTTAACTAGGATCTGTGGATCCAACAACTGGAATTAAAATGATGTAAACAAAGTCAAATGCATCACAAGATGAAAACAAGGCAGGCATCACAGCACAAAGTGTTTTACAAACCCAACCAGTGTGACGACAACAACAACCATGTACGGAAGGACACGAGGTGGAGGTGGGGGTTTATTATGAGTCATATTCTATAGAAACAGCTGGAAGGCTGAAGTTACAATGACATTTAATATTGAAATGTCTACATTCATAACACACGCAATGATATATTTACAAGTCTGGGTGAAATGAATTAACTATCTTCAATTCCCCCAGGAAACAAGTAGGTGAAGAGATTGGGCAGTGATATGACATCACAAACGGCTGCGGTTCCTCTACCCACCACTGGGGGGCGGGGTCTGTCTTCATCAGGGCGTCGAAGAGTAGGATCAGTTCCCCACTGTCTATATAACTGTTTCAATATGTAAAATTTAGGCAAAACTGATCCTAGATCAGATCTCTGTGTGAATATGGGTCTAAGGTTGTTTTTCAGTTAAAGGTGAAACATTCTGGATGTGGTCTGGTTCTGGTCCAAGACACCACTACATACTGGGACTACTAGAGATGACCCATTTCCATCTGAAGGTTCTGAACAGGCCCCCCCCACCTGCGTAGATAAAGGTGATAAGCTGCGGTTCTGGTCCTAGGACACCTACCTGCACATACTGGACTTCCTGGACCTAGTGGTGCTGGGGGAGGAGGGAGGAGTCTGATAGGACCAGTTATAGTCAGAGCCTTTCAGATCCAGAATCACCTGACAGGACAGAACAACAATGACAGATCAGTGTCTGAGGAGGAAACATATGGGACAGATATGAAATGGAACCCTGTAGTCTGAGGAGGAAACACATGAGACAGATATGAAATGGAACCCTGTAGTCTGAGGAGGAAACACATGGGACAGATATGAAATGGAACCCTGTAGTCTGAGGAGGAAACACATGAGACAGATATGAAATGGAACCCTGTAGTCTGAGGAGGAAACACATGGGACAGATATGAAATGGAACCCTGTAGTCTGAGGAGGAAACACATGAGACAGATATGAAATGGAACCCTGTAGTCTGAGGAGGAAACACATGGGACAGATATGAAATGGAACCCTGTAGTCTGAGGAGGAAACACATGGGACAGATATGAAATGGAACCCTGTAGTCTGAGGAGGAAACACATGAGACAGATATGAAATGGAACCCTGTAGTCTGAGGAGGAAACACATGAGACAGATATGAAATGGAACCCTGTAGTCTGAGGGGGAAACACATGGGACAGATATGAAATGGAACCCTGTAGTCTGAGGGGGAAACACATGGGACAGATATGAAATGGAACCCTGTAGTCTGAGGGGGAAACACATGGGACAGATATGAAATTGAACCCTGTAGTCTGAGGGGGAAACACATGGGACAGATATGAAATGGAACCCTGTAGTCTGAGGAGGAAACACATGAGACAGATATGAAATGGAACCCTGTAGTCTGAGGAGGAAACACATGGGACAGATATGAAATGGAACCCTGTAGTCTGAGGAGGAAACACATGGGACAGATATGAAATGGAACCCTGTAGTCTGAGGAGGAAACACATGGGACAGATATGAAATGGAACCCTGTAGTCTGAGGGGGAAACACATGGGATAGATATGAAATGGAACCCTGTAGTCTGAGGAGTTAGGGTCAGGGTTAGGGTCAGGGTCAGGGTTAGGGTCAGGGTCAGGGTCAGGGTCAGGGATACGGTCAGGGTTAGGGTCAGGGATACGGTCAGGGTCAGGGTTAGGGTCAGGGTCAGGGTCAGGGATACGGTCAGGGTTAGGGTCAGGGATACGGTCAGGGTCAGGGTTAGGGTCAGGGATACGGTCAGGGTCAGGGTTAGGGTCAGGGATACGGTCAGGGTTAGGGTTAGGGTCAGGGATACGGTCAGGGTTAGGGTTAGTGTCAGGGATACGGTCAGGGTTAGGGTCAGGGAAGCGGTCAGGGTCAGGGTTAGGGTCAGGGATACGGTCAGGGTTAGGGTTAGGGTCAGGGATACGGTCAGGGTTAGGGTCAGGGATACGGTCAGGGTTAGGGTTAGTGTCAGGGATACGGTCAGGGTTAGGGTCAGGGATGCGGTCAGGGTCAGGGTCAGGGTTAGGGTCAGGGATACGGTCAGGGTCAGGGATACGGTCAGGGTTAGGGTCAGGGATACGGTCAGGGTTAGGGTCAGGGATACGGTCAGGGTCAGGGATACGGTCAGGGTCAGGGATACGGTCAGGGTTAGGGTCAGGGATACGGTCAGGGTCAGGGATACGGTCAGGGTCAGGGATACGGTCAGGGTTAGGGTCAGGGATACGGTCAGGGTCAGGGTTAGGGTCAGGGATACGGTCAGGGTCAGGGTTAGGGATACGGTCAGGGATACGGTCAGGGTCAGGGTTAGGGATACGGTCAGGGTTAGGGTCAGGGTCAGGGATACGGTCAGGGTTAGGGTCAGGGATACGGTCAGGGTCAGGGTTAGGGTCAGGGATACGGTCAGGGTCAGGGTTAGGGTCAGGGATACGGTCAGGGTTAGGGTCAGGTTCAGGGATACGGTCAGGGTTAGGGTTAGGGATACGGTCAGGGTTAGGGTCAGGTTCAGGGATACGGTCAGGGTTAGGGTCAGGTTCAGGGATACGGTCAGGGTTAGGGTCAGGGTTAGGGTCAGGGATATGGTCAGGGTCAGGGTTAGGGTCAGGGATACGGTCAAGGTTAGGGTCAGGGTCAGGGATACGGTCAGGGTTAGGGTCAGGGATACGGTCAGGGTTAGGGTTAGGGTCAGGGATACGGTCAGGGTCAGGGATACGGTCAGGGTCAGGGATACGGTCAGGGTTAGGGTCAGGGATACGGTCAGGGTCAGGGTTAGGGTCAGGGTCAGGGTCAGGGATACGGTCAGGGTTAGGGTCAGGGATACGGTCAGGGTCAGGGCTAGGGTCAGGGATACGGTCAGGGTTAGGGTCAGGGATACGGTCAGGGTCAGGGTTAGGGATACGGTCAGGGATACGGTCAGGGTCAGGGTTAGGGATACGGTCAGGGTTAGGGTCAGGGTCAGGGATACGGTCAGGGTTAGGGTCAGGGATACGGTCAGGGTCAGGGTTAGGGTCAGGGATACGGTCAGGGTTAGGGTTAGGGATACGGTCAGGGTTAGGGTTAGTGTCAGGGATACGGTCAGGGTTAGGGTCAGGTTCAGGGATACGGTCAGGGTTAGGGTCAGGGATACGGTCAGGGTTAGGGTCAGGTTCAGGGATACGGTCAGGGTTAGGGTCAGGTTCAGGGATACGGTCAGGGTTAGGGTCAGGTTCAGGGATACGGTCAGGGTTAGGGTCAGGTTCAGGGATACGGTCAGGGTTAGGGTCAGGGTTAGGGTCAGGGATACGGTCAAGGTTAGGGTTAGGGTCAGGGATACGGTCAGGGTTAGGGTCAGGGATACGGTCAGGGTTAGGGTTAGGGTCAGGGATACGGTCAGGGTTAGGTTTAGGGATACGGTCAGGGTTAGGGTTAGTGTCAGGGATACGGTCAGGGTTAGGGTTAGGGTCAGGGATACGGTCAGGGTCAGGGTTAGGGTTAGGGTCAGGGTTAGGGTCAGGGATAAGGTCAGGGTCAGGGTTAGGGTTAGGATTAGGGTCAGGGTTAGGGTTAGGGTCAGGGTCAGGATCAGGGTTTAGGGTTAGGGTCAGGGTCAGGATCAGGGTTTAGGGTTAGGGTCAGGGTCAGGGTTAGGGTCAGGGTTAGCGTCAGGACCAGGGTCAGGATCAGGGTCAGGGTCAGGGTTAGGGTCAGGGTTGGGGTTTAGGGTTAGGGTCAGGGTTTAGGGTTAGGGTCAGGGTCAGGATCAGGGTTTAGGGTCAGGGTCAGGGTTAGGGTCAGGGTTAGGGTCAGGGTCAGGGTTAGGGTTAGGGTTTAGGGTTAGGGTCAGGGTTAGGGTTTAGGGTCAGGGTTTAGGGTTAGGGTCAGGGTCAGGGTTAGGGTCAGGGTCAGGATCACGGTTTAGGGTTAGGGTCAGGGTCAGGGTTAGGGTCAGGGTCAGGGTTAGGGTCAGGGTTAGCGTCAGGACCAGGGTCAGGATCAGGGTCAGGGTTAGGGTCAGGGTTGGGGTTTAGGGTTAGGGTCAGGGTTTAGGGTTAGGGTCAGGGTCAGGGTTAAGGGTTAGGGTCAGGGTCAGGGTCAGGATCAGGGTTTAGGGTCAGGGTCAGGGTCAGGGTTAGGGTCAGGGTCAGGGTTAGGGTCAGGGTTAGGGTTAGGGTTTAGGGTTAGGGTCAGGGTTAGGGTTTAGGGTCAGGGTTTAGGGTTAGGGTCAGGGTTAGGGTCAGGGTCAGGATCAGGGTTTAGGGTTAGGGTCAGGGTCAGGGTTAGGGTCAGGGTCAGGGTTAGGGTCAGGGTTAGGGTCAGGGTCAGGGTTAGGGTCAGGGATACGGTACCTGTTCGCTGGCGGGGGGCAGCTTGTGAGGGTCCATGGTCAGCATCTTGAGGTCGTCAGATATGGTCTGGAGGTGGGTGACCTCTCCTAGCATGGAGATCTCCTCATCCTGTAAGGATCACAATGTGTTTATTGATCCTGCATTTATCCAGGTGATGTCATCAGTCCTACTCATACTGCTCACAACAACAACAACAACAACAACATCTTAAACTGAAACGTCAGCAATGTGCTTCTTATGGAACATCTCCTCTGGGTGTCAATGAGGAACATATCCTCTGGGTGTTAATGAGGAACAGAACATCTCCTCTGTGTGTCAATGTGGAACATTTCCTCTGGGTGTTAATGAGGAACATTTCCTTTGGGTGTTAATGAGGAACATTTCCTCTGGGTGTTAATGAGGAACATTTCCTCTGGGTGTCAATGAGGAACATTTCCTCTGGGTGTCAATGTGGAACATTTCCTCTGGGTGTTAATGAGGAACATTTCCTCTGGGTGTCAATGAGGAACATTTCCTCTGGGTGTCAATGTGGAACATTTCCTCTGGGTGTTAATGAGGAACATTTCCTCTGGGTGTTAATGAGGAACATTTCCTCTGGGTGTTAATGAGGAACATTTCCTCTGGGTGTCAATGAGGAACATTTCCTCTGGGTGTTAATGAGGAACATTTCCACTGGGTGTTAATGAGGAACATTTCCTCTGGGTGTCAATGAGGAACATTTCCTCTGGGTGTTAATGAGGAACATTTCCTCTGGGTGTCAATGAGGAACATTTCCTCTGGGTGTTAATGAGGAACAGAACATTTCCTCTGGGTGTTAATGAGGAACAGAACATTTCCTCTGGGTGTCAATGAGGAACATTTCCTCTGTGTGTTAATGAGGAACATTTCCTCTGGGTGTTAATGAGGAACATTTCCTCTGGGTGTTAATGAGGAACATTTCCTCTGGGTGTTAATGAGGAACATTTCCTCTGGGTGTTAATGAGGAACAGATCCTCTGGGTGTTAATGAGGAACATTTCCTCTGGGTGTTAATGAGGAACATTTCCTCTGGGTGTTAATGAGGAACATTTCCTCTGGGTGTTAATGAGGAACATTTCCTCTGGGTGTTAATGAGGAACATTTCCTCTGGGTGTTAATGAGGAACATTTCCTCTGGGTGTTAATGAGGAACATTTCCTCTGGGTGTCAATGAGGTACATTTCCTCTGGGTGTTAATGAGGAACATTTCCTCTGGGTGCCAATGAGGAACATTTCCTCTGGGTGTCAATGAGGAACATTTCCTCTGGGTGTCAATGAGGAACATTTCCTCTGGGTGTCAATGAGGAACATTTCCTCTGGGTGTTAATGAGGAACATTTCCTCTGGGTGTTAATGAGGAACATTTCCTCTGGGTGTTAATGAGGAACATTTCCTCTGGGTGTTAATGAGGAACATTTCCTCTGGGTGTCAATGAGGAACATTTCCCCTGGGTGTTAATGAGGAACATTTCCTCTGGGTGTTAATGAGGAACAGAACATTTCCTCTGGGTGTTAATAAGGAACATTTCCTCTGGGTGTTAATGAGGAACAGAACATTTCCTCTGGGTGTTAATGAGGAACAGAACATTTCATCTGGGTGTTAATGAGGAACAGAACATTTCCTCTGGGTGTTAATGAGGAACAGAACATTTCCTCTGGGTGTTAATGAGGAACAGAACATTTCCTCTGGGTGTTAATGAGGAACAGAACATTTCCTCTGGGTGTTAATGAGGAACATTTCCTCTGGGTGTTAATGAGGAACATTTGCTCTGGGTGTTAATGAGGAACAGAACATTTCCTCTGGGTGTTAATGAGGAACAGAACATTTCCTCTGGGTGTTAATGAGGAATCAGCATCTCCCATGGTGAGGCCCTACGGCTCTGTTTCGGTTTCTGTGTTTGTGTTTGTGGTGTGTGTATTGCCAACGGACTCACCACCACGGCCTTAGCCTGACCTCTGACCTCTGTGTTGTGTGTGTTAGTGTGTGTGTTATGTTATGACTCACCACCACGGCCTTAGCCTGACCTCTGACCTCTGTGTTGTGTGTTAGTGTGTGTGATATGTTATGACTCACCACGACAGGTCGTAGCATGGAGACGAAGGTGCACAACCTGCTCCTCTCCTCGACGAGGGCCTTCCTGACGGCCTGTTTCTCCGTCTCCTCCAGCAGCAGGTACTTATCACTGACGTCCTGCATGGCACTGTTCAGCTGGGGCTGGACGTCTCCTCGCCCTGGGACACACCGCTACTGTTAATATACTGGTACTGTCATTACACATCACACTGGGGGGCTCTTCACCACAGACCTGGGACACACCGCTACTGTTAATATACTGGTACTATCATTACACATCACACTGGGGGGCTCTTCACCACAGACCTGGGACACACCGCTACTGTTAATATACTGCTACTATCATTACACATCACACTGGGGGGCTCTTCACCACAGACCTGGGACACACCGCTACTGTTAATATACTGCTACTATCATTACACATCACACTGGGGGGCTCTTCACCACAGACCTGGGACACACCGCTACTGTTAATATACTGGTACTATCATTACACATCACACTGGGGGGCTCTTCACCACAGACCTGGGACACACCGCTAC
Organism: Oncorhynchus mykiss; assembly: GCF_057628025.1. Taxonomy (NCBI): domain Eukaryota; kingdom Metazoa; phylum Chordata; class Actinopteri; order Salmoniformes; family Salmonidae; genus Oncorhynchus; species Oncorhynchus mykiss. Next base: position 8,708,052 of record NC_143024.1, read on the forward strand.
TGTTAATATACTGGTACTGTCATTACACATCAGACTGGGGGGCTCTTCACCACAGACCTGGGACACACCGCTACTGTTAATATACTGGTACTGTCATTACACATCACACTGGGGGGCTCTTCACCACAGACCTGGGACACACCGCTACTGTTAATATACTGCTACTATCATTACACATCACACTGGGGGGCTCTTCACCACAGACCTGGGACACACCGCTACTGTTAATATACTGGTACTGTCATTACACATCACACTGGGGGGCTCTTCACCACAGACCTGGGACACACCGCTACTGTTAATATACTGGTACTATCATTACACATCACACTGGGGGGGGGGCCCTTCACCACAGACTTGGGACACACCGCTACTGTTAATATACTGGTACTATCATTACACATCACACTGGGGGGGGGGCCCTTCACCACAGACTTGGGACACACCGCTACTGTTAATATACTGGTACTGTCATTACACATCACACTGGGGGGCTCTTCACCACAGACCTGGGACACACCGCTACTGTTAATATACTGGTACTGTCATTACACATCACACTGGGGGGGGCTCTTCACCACAGACCTGGGACACACCGCTACTGTTAATATACTGGTACTGTCATTACACATCACACTGGGGGGGGCTCTTCAACACAGACCTGGGACACACCGCTACTGTTAATATACTGGTACTGTCATTACACATCACACTGGGGGGGGCTCTTCACCACAGACCTGGGACACACCGCTACTGTTAATATACTGGTACTGTCATTACACATCACACTGGGACTGGACGTCTCCTCGCCCTGGGACACACCGCTACTGTTAATATACTGGTACTGTCATTACACATCACACTGGGGGGCTCTTCACCACAGACACACCGCTACTGTTAATATACTGGTACTATCATTACACATCACACTGGGGGGCTCTTCACCACAGACCTGGGACACACCGCTACTGTTAATATACTGGTACTGTCATTACACATCACACTGGGGGGCTCTTCAACACAGACCTGGGACACACCGCTACTGTTAATATACTGGTACTGTCATTACACATCACACTGGGGGGCTCTTCAACACAGACCTGGGACACACCGCTACTGTTAATATACTGGTACTGTCATTACACATCACACTGGGGGGGCTCTTCACCACAGACACACCGCTACTGTTAATATACTGGTACGATCATTACACATCACACTGGGGGGCTCTTCACCACAGACCTGGGACACACCGCTACTGTTAATATACTGGTACTATCATTACACATCACACTGGGGGGGGCTCTTCACCACAGACCTGGGACACACCGCTACTGTTAATATACTGGTACGATCATTACACATCACACTGGGGGGCTCTTCACCACAGACCTGGGACACACCGCTACTGTTAATATACTGCTACTATCATTACACATCACTCACATCCCACTGGGGGGCTCTTCACCACAGACCTGGGACTAATATGTATTTGAGGGCCCTTGATTTATCTTGGAGTCTGCTCTTTTGTGAATATTCCATGTGCAATGTAGGTATGATGTATGAGAGGACAACGGTCATGGTGTCATATTGTAACTTATCACTACTGGGCTTCTGTTGTTTATCCTGTCCTTGAAGACTGCCAGTCTATCCTCCCTGAGCTCTCTCTCTCTCTCTCTCTCTCTCTCTCTCTCTCCCTCTCTCCCTCTCTCCCTCTCTCCCTCTCTCCCTCTCTCCCTCCCTCCCCCTCCTGGACTCGGCCTAAGCAGCCAGCCCGTCCAGGGGTATTATCTAACTTTTTGTCACCAGCCTCTCCTAGACCCCATCAAGGTCCCAACCAGGCTGGAAAATGTAAGTAAACTGTTTCTCAACAGTGAGGTTTGACCCTGAGGCTTTGTGGATGACAACACCAGAATAGGCTGCTACTGTAAGTCAAACGTATGACTGCATCGTTGCGCTTCAATGAGCAGTGAGAACGTAACTTAGACATTTTGGGGAAACTCAAGATTATCCAGTAGTCGTTTAACACAATGGATGGATGATATTTCCATCTAGGAATCCAAACATTTACCCATTTTGGTTTGGCTGCCGTTCCAGCGCTCTTGAGAAATATGGGAGAAATGTTGTGTTTATAGAATTATTTAAACTGTTCTAGGATTTTGGGGAAACGATCAGAGGAGATGAAGCGTGACCGGAACTGGGAACTCAAACTGACACCTACAGTTAAAATGACTCTATACTTTTACATAACAACTAGGATCCAAGAAAAGCTTTTCACAAGACATATAATTACTCTGATTTCTATGAGAGCTGCCTGGATTTAGAAAAGTGCCCTCGTCAAAAAGTCCAGCCCTGGTTGGTGTTACCCTCTGACCATGGAATGCACTGTTTTTACACAGTGTCTAAGGCAGTCGGATGTTGGTGTGTGTGTGTGTGAGTGTGAGTGTGAGTGTGAGTGTGTGTGTGTGTGTGTGTGTGTGTGTGTGTGTGTGTGTGTGTGTGTGTTATGTCTTTATCTCTGTGTCAATGACGAGGGCCAGATTGCTGCTTCCTCTGCCTGAAGCCACAGACAACATACCAAACCATACCGAAACATACCATACCATACCAAACCATACCGAAACATACCATACCGAAACATACCATACCAAACCATACCGAAACATACCATACCGAAACATACCATACCAAACCATACCGAAACATACCATACCGAAACATACCATACCAAACCATACCGAAACATACCATACCAAAACATACCATACCAAACCATACCGAAACATACCATACCAACCCAAACCATACCAAACCATCCCAAACCATACCATACCAAACCATACTAAACCATACCAAACCATACCATACCAAACCATACCAAACCATACCGAAACATACCTACCTAAACATACCATACCAAACCATACCGAAACATACCATACCGAAACATACCATACCAAACCATACCGAAACATACCATACCAACCCAAACCATACCAAACCATCCCAAACCATACCATACCAAACCATACTAAACCATACCAAACCCATACCAACCCATACCATACCAAAACCATACCGAAACATACCATACCGAAACATACCATACCAAACCATACCGAAACATACCATACCAACCCAAACCATACCAAACCATCCCAAACCATACCATACCAAACCATACTAAACCATACCAAACCCATACCAACCCATACCATACCAAAACCATACCGAAACATACCATACCGAAACATACCATACCAAACCATACCGAAACATACCATACCAACCCAAACCATACCAAACCATCCCAAACCATACCATACCAAACCATACTAAACCATACCAAACCCATACCAACCCATACCATACCAAACCATACTAAACCATACCAAACCATACCATACCAAACCATACCAAAACCATACCAACCCATACCATACCAAACCATACTAAACCATACTAAACCATACCATACCAAACCATACTAAACCATACCAAACCATACCATACCAAACCATACTAAACCATACTAAACCATACCATACCAAACCATACTAAACCATACTAAACCATACCATACCAAACCATACTAAACCATACTAAACCATACCATACCAAACCATACCGAAACATACCTACCTAAACCATACAATACCAACCCATACCAACCCATACCATACCAAACCATACCAAACCATACCAAACCATACCATACCAAACCATACCAAACCATACCGAAACATACCATACCAGCCCAAACCATCCCAAACCATCCCAAACCATACCAAACCATACCGAAACATACCATACCAGCCCAAACCATACCAAACCATACCGAAACATACCATACCAGCCCAAACCATACCAAACCATACCGAAACATACCATACCAACCCAAACCATACTAAACCATACCAAACCATACCATACCAAACCATACCAAAACCATACCAACCCATACCATACCAAACCATACTAAACCCATACCAAACCATACCATACCAAACCATACTAAACCATACTAAACCATACCATACCAAACCATACTAAACCATACCATACCATACCGAAACATACCATACCAGCCCATACCATCCCAAACCATCCCAAACCATACCAAACCATACCGAAACATACCATACCAGCCCATACCATCCCAAACCATCCCAAACCATACCAAACCATACCGAAACATACCATACCAGCCCAAACCATACCAAACCATACCGAAACATACCATACCAGCCCAAACCATACCAAACCATACCGAAACATACCATACCAGCCCAAACCATACCAAACCATACCGAAACATACCATACCAACCCAAACCCTACCAAACCATACCATACCAACCCAAACCATACCAAACCATACCATACCAGCCCAAACCATACCAACCCATACCAACCCATACCATACCAACCCATACCATACCAACCCATACCAAACCATACCAAAATATACCAATCCATACCATACCAACCCAAACCATACCAAACCATACCATACCAACCCAAACCATACCAAACCATACCATACCAGCCCAAACCATACCAACCCATACCAACCCATACCATACCAACCCATACCAAACCATACCAAAATATACCAATCCAAACCATACCAACCCATACCATACCAAACCATACCATACCAAACCATACCGAACCATACCAAACCATACCAAAATATACCAATCCAAACCATACCAAACCCATACCAACCCATACCATACCAAACCATACCCACACAAGACCCTATCGTGGCACAAACATTGGGACAGGAATGAATCTCTGACAATAATTCATTAGATAACATGCATCAGAAGTTCATGCTACTGCAATGCCTCAAACACAGTATCTAACAGACAGTTGGTAGGAACCCAGTCACCCTGTACACTCATTCCCTCCTCTGGCAGAGCTTTCAGACTAGCCAGACAACATGTGGGCAGAGGGTTGGAGAGTTTATCACATTGGTTTGATAACAGACAGGGGAGGACAGGACAGGAGGAGGGAGTGAGATAGAGCAGAACAGACAGGGCAGGGCCAGACAGGGGAGGACAGGACAGGAGGAGGGAGTGAGACAGAGAGCAGAGCAGACAGGACAGGGCTAGATGAGGGAGGACAGGACAGGAGGAGGGAGTGAGACAGAGAGCAGAGTAGACAGGACAGGGCTAGATGAGGGAGGACAGGACAGGAGGAGGGAGTGAGACAGAGAGCAGAACAGACAGGACAGGAGGAGGGAGTGAGACAGAGCAGAACAGACAGGACAGGAGGAGGGAGTGAGACAGAGCAGAACAGACAGGACAGGGCTAGATGAGGGAGGACAGGACAGGAGGAGGGTGTGAGACAGAGAGCAGAACAGACAGGACAGGAGGAGGGAGTGAGACAGAGCAGAACAGACAGGACAGGGCTAGATGAGGGAGGACAGAACAGGAGGAGGGAGTGAGACAGAGAGCAGAACAGACAGGACAGGGATAGACAGGGGAGGACAGGACAGGAGGAGGGAGTGAGACAGAGAGCAGAACAGACAGGACAGGGCTAGATGAGGGAGGACAGGACAGGAGGAGGGAGTGAGACAGAGAGCAGAACAGACAGGACAGGAGGAGGGAGTGAGACAGAGAGCAGAACAGACAGGACAGGAGGAGGGAGTGAGACAGAGAGCAGAACAGACAGTACAGGACACGATGAGGGAGGACAGAACAGGAGGAGGGAATGAGACAGAGAGCAGAACAGGCAGGACAGGGCTAGATGAGGGAGGACAGGACAGGAGGAGGGAATGAGACAGAGAGCAGAACAGACAGGACAAGGGCTAACTGAGGACTAAGAGACAGGAGAAACTACAGTCTCACTGTCACACTGTGTTGTTCATCCAGGGGCTAACTGAGGACTAAGAGAGAGGAGAAACTACTGTCAGACTGTGTTGTTCATCCAGGGGCTAACTGAGGACTAAGAGAGAGGAGAAACTCATACTAGATCATTAGTTACAATATGTGTGTCAAAACTGGATGCCTTGGAGATATAGGTCAGTTACAGAAGGCAGCTTGCAGGCTCTAGAACTGATTAATCAGCACCGCCTGCTCTTCCATCAGATGAAATGAGGCCACAACTAGAGAGAACTACAGTATAGAATCATAAATATTAAACTAGAGAGAACTACAGTATATAATCATAAATATTAAACTAGAGTGAACTACAGTATGAAATCATAAATATTAAACTAGAGAGAACTCCCCTCATACGGTACAGCATAGAATAATAAATATTAAACTAGAGTGAAATACAGTATGAAATCATAAATATTAAACTAGAGTGAACTACAGTATGAAATCATAAATATTAAACTAGAGAGAACTCCCCTCATACGGTACAGCATAGAATCATAAATATTAAACTAGAGTGAACTCCTTTCATACGATACAGTATGAAATCATAAATATTCAGTGAGAGGCTGCAGTTGTGAGTCCATTCCCTCTCTGTTACTGTTAGCTCTGTACATTACCTCTCCCCCCCCCCCTCCCTCCAAGTCTGAGATTATCCTCAGTCCCTTATCTTCATTTGACTGATAAAATGTCCCAGAATCCCAGTTGTCCCTCTAAGTCTGGGGCCTGTTGAAAACATCATACCAAACAACATAGGTTCCAGGTGAGTAGAGCAGCCCTCTCTCCAAGGAAGACAACTAAAACACACACGCTACCTTTCAAAAGTTTGGGGTCACTTATAAATGTCCTTGTTCCTCTGTCCAGTGTGTCTGTTCTTTTGCCCGTCTTAATTGTTTTGCTTTTTATTGGCCAGTCTGAGATATGGCTTTTTATTGGCCAGTCTGAGATATGGCTTTTTATTGGCCAGTCTGAGATATGGCTTTTTCTTTGCAACTCTACCTAGAAGGCCAGCATCCCGGAGTCGCCTCTTCGCTGTTGACTTTGAGACTGGTGTTTTTGCTGGTACTATTTAACGAAGCTATCAGTTGAGGACTTGTGAGGCGTCTGTTTCTCAAACTAGACTCTCTAATGTACTTGTCCTCTTGTTCAGTTGTGCACCGGGGCCTCCCACTCCTCTTTCTATTCTGGCTAGAGCCAGTTTGCGCTGTTCTGTGAAGGGAGTAGTACACAGTGTTGTACGAGATCTTCAGTTTCTTGGCAATTTCTCACATGGAATAGTCTTCATTTCTCAGAACAAGAATAGACTGATGAGTTTCAGAAGAAAGGTCTTTGTTTCCTGCCATTTTGAGCCTGTTATCGAACACACAAACGCTGATGTTCAAAATACTCAACTAGTCTAAAGAAGGACAGTTTTATCCCTTCTTTAATCAGAACAACAGTTTTCAACTGTGCTAACATAATTGCAAAAGAGTTTTCTAATGATCAATTAGCCTTTTAAAATGATAAACTTGGATTAGCTAATACAACGTGCCATTGGAACACAGGAGTGATGGTTGCTGATAATGGGCCTCTGTAGCCTATGTAGATATTCCATAACAAATCATCTGTTTCCAGCTACAATAGTCATTTAAAACATTTACAATGTCTACACTGTATTTCTGATCAATTTGATGTTATTTTAATGGCCATTTATTTTTTGCTTTTCTTTCAAAAACAAGGACATTTCTAAGTGACCCCAAACTGTTGAACGCTAGTGTACATGTCTGTTTCCATTGGCCTTCTGGGAAAACAGACCAGCTTCCTCTACATGCTGAGCAGACCCCTGTCCTGACTGGGAAAACAGACCAGCTTCCTCTACATGCTGAGCAGACCCCTGTCCTGACTGGGAAAACAGACCAGCACAGCTTCCTCTACATGCTGAGCAGACCCCTGTCCTGACTGGGAAAACAGACCAGCACAGCTTCCTCTACATGCTGAGCAGACCCCTGTCCTGACTGGGAAAACAGACCAGCTTCCTCTACATGCTGAGCAGACCCCTGTCCTGACTGGGAAAACAGACCAGCACAGTTTCCTCTACATGCTGAGCAGACCCCTGTCCTGACTGGGAAAACAGACCAGCACAGCTTCCTCTACATGCTGAGCAGACCCCTGTCCTGACTGGGAAAACAGACCAGCTTCCTCTACATGCTGAGCAGACCCCTGTCCTGACTGGGAAAACAGACCAGCACAGCTTCCTCTACATGCTGAGCAGACCCCTGTCCTGACTAGGAAAACAGACCAGCTTCCTCTACATGCTGAGCAGACCCCTGTCCTGACTGGGAAAACAGACCAGCTTCCTCTACATGCTGAGCAGACCCCTGTCCTGACTGGGAAAACAGACCAGCTTCCTCTACATGCTGAGCAGACCCCTGTCCTGACTGGGAAAACAGACCAGCACAGCTTCCTCTACATGCTGAGCAGACCCCTGTCCTGACTGGGAAAACAGACCAGCTTCCTCTACATGCTGAGCAGACCCCTGTCCTGACTGGGAAAACAGACCAGCTTCCTCTACATGCTGAGCAGACCCCTGTCCTGACTGGGAAAACAGACCAGCTTCATCTACATGCTGAGCAGACCCCTGTCCTGACTGGGAAAACAGACCAGCTTCATCTACATGCTGAGCAGACCCCTGTTCTGATGCTGTGAAGGGCTGTGTGTGACCTCTGCCAATCATTAGGGAAAGCTGGGGGTGAGAGTGGTGGAGTGGTGGAGTGGAACATCAGCACTTTGTCCTCCTGTCTTAATGACTGGTGTGTGTGTGTGTGTGTGTTCCCCACCTCCAAAGATAATGATTAGTGTGTGTGTGTGTTCTCCACCTCCACAGATAATGATTAGTGTGTGTGTGTGTTCTCCACCTCCACAGATAATGATTAGTGTGTGTGTGTGTTCTCCACCTCCACAGATAATGATTAGTGTGTGTGTGTGTTCTCCACCTCCACAGATAATGATTAGTGTGTGTGTGTTCTCCACCTCCACAGATAATGATTAGTGTGTGTGTGTTCTCCACCTCCACAGATAATGATTAGTATGTGTGTGTGTTCTCCACCTCCACAGATAATGATTAGTGTGTGTGTGTGTTCTCCACCTCCACAGATAATGATTAGTGTGTGTGTGTGTTCTCCACCTCCACAGATAATGATTAGTGTGTGTGTGTTCTCCACCTCCACAGATAATGATTAGTGTGTGTGTGTGTTCTCCACCTCCACAGATATTGATTAGTGTGTGTGTGTGTGTGTGTTCTCCACCTCCACAGATATTGATTAGTGTGTGTGTGTGTTCTCCACCTCCACAGATAATGATTAGTGTGTGTGTGTGATCTCCACCTCCACAGATAATGATTAGTGTGTGTGTTCTCCACCTCCACAGATAATGATTAGTGTGTGTGTGTGTGTGTGTTCTTCACCTCCACAGATGATGATTAGTGTGTGTGTGTTCTCCACCTCCACAGATAATGATTAGTGTGTGTGTTCTCCACCTCCACAGATAATGATTAGTGTGTGTGTGTTCTCCACCTCCACAGATAATGATTAGTGTGTGTGTGTTCTCCACCTCCACAGATAATGATTAGTGTGTGTGTGTTCTCCACCTCCACAGATAATGATTAGTGTGTGTGTGTTCTCCACCTCCACAGATGATGATTAGTGTGTGTGTGAGCTTCAGTGGCGCTGAGCTGAAAACAAACCACGAAGCAGTGAAGGCAGGATAATTAAACCACAGAGAGAGAGAGAGAGAGAGAGAGAGAGAGAGAGAGAGAGAGAGACAGAGGGAAGAGAGAGAGAGAGAGAGAGAGAGAGAGAGAGAGAGGGAAGCGAGAGAGAGAGAGAGAAAGAGAGAGAGAGGGAAGAGAGAGAAGAGAGAGGAGACAGGACAGTAGGAAGCATAGCAGGGGACAGAGGAGGAGACAGGACAGTAGGAAGCATAGCAGGGGACAGAGGAGGAGACAGGACAGTAGTACACAGTACATTAGACTAACAGAGTTAGTCTGCACTCCACAGAGAGAGAAAGAGAGAGAGAAAGGACAGAGAGAGAGAGAGAGAGAGTAGAGACAGAGAGAGAGAGACAGCGAGAGAAAGAGAGGAAAGAGAGGAGAGACAGTGAGAGAGAGGGGGGAGACAGCGAGAGAGAGAGGAGAGACAGAGAGAGGAGAGACAGCGAGAGAAAGAGACAGAGAGAGGAGAGACAGCGAGAGGAGAGACAGAGAGAGGAGAGACAGAGAGAGGAGAGACAGAGGAGAGACAGAGAGAGGAGAGACAGAGAGAGGAGAGACAGCGAGAGGAGAGACAGCGAGAGAGAGGAGAGACAGAGAGAGGAGAGACAGCGAGAGCAAGAGAGGGGGGAGACAGCGAGAGAGAGGAGAGACAGAGAGAGGAGAGACAGCGAGAGAGAGGAGAGACAGAGAGAGGAGAGACAGCGAGAGCAAGAGAGGGGGGAGACAGCGAGAGAGAGAGGGGGGAGACAGCGAGAGAGAGAGAGGAGAGAGAGACAGAGGAAGAGAGAGAGGAAGAGAGAGGGGTAGTGGAAGGAGCAGAACAGAACGGAACACTAAACAGCATTGCAGCACAAGGTAGACTGACAGACTGACTGAAACCCCGGACCCCACAGAGCAGGCTGGAGGGCTGACAGACAGACTAACAGACAGACTACCAGTCTGTTACAGACTTACCCAGGGCATCAGCTGCAGGGCAACAACAACAGGTGCCCAGTGACCCGGCGGGGGGGGGGCAATAAGGTCGACGACACGGCCGTAAAGAGGAAAACATTTCAGTCAGTCAAGAGGCCTGAAGGAGACTGCACAAATCATGTTGCTAATAAGTGTCACTGTCACTGTCTCTGTGACCGTCTCTGTGACTGTCACTGTCTCTGTGACTGTCTCTGTGACTGTCTCTGTGACTGTCTCTGTGACTGTCTCTGTGACTGTCACTGTGACCGTCTCTGTGACTGTCTCTGTGACTGTCACTGTGACTGTCTCTGTGACTGTCACTGCGACTGTGACTGTCTCTGTGACTGTCACCGTCTCTGTGACCGTCTCTGTGACTGTCTCTGTCACTGTCTCTGTGACCGTCTCTGTGACCGTCTCTGTGACCGTCTCTGTGACCGTCTCTGTGACTGTCTCTGTGACTGTCTCTGTGCGTCTAATAATGGCCCTTTAGCTTCACCAGACTCTTAGGATAAACTGAGCGACTTACAAAATTGTCCGCGTCGACACTGACATATATCACCGCATTCATTATATGACCCAACATGGGTCTAGCTGTTTGATCTGCCAAAGAGGACTGTTTGTGAGGGTGAACGCGTTGCACTAATAACAGCCTTCATTATGAAGAGGCCAAGCTGGAAAAACACGTTTGAAGAATTCAGTCTAGACAGATATATGGCGTTAAACGCTCCCCTGTTCACGTGTCCAAAGGTGAAAACTTCCCCCTTGAAGTCAGGATTGACCCATTCCTTATAGTTCCTAGTAAAGCACAGGGCCTCTCATAGCATAGGGCACAGGGCCTCTCATAGCATAGGGCACAGGGCCTCTCATAGCATAGGGCACAGGGCCTCTCATAGCATAGGGCACAGGGCCTCTCATAGCATAGGGCACAGGGCCTCTCATAGCATAGGGCACAGGGCCTCTCATAGCATAGGGCACAGGGCCTCTCATAGGAGAGACTAGAAAAGTGTGTATTGGTTCAATCTTGTAGAAAAACTAAACATTTAGGATAGCTAGGTCAGTGTTTCAGGTAGTTTTGGTCATTTTGGCTAACTAGTTCAGTGTGGTTTTGATCAAAACATTTAGGATAGCTAGGTCAGTGTTTCAGGTGGTTTTAATTAAGGCGTTTAAGTTCAGGTGGTTTTGATTTTTGACATTTAGACTAGCTAGTTCAGTGCTTTTGGTCATTTAGACTAGCTAGTTCAGTGGTTTTGGTCATTTAGTTAGCTACTTCAGGGTTTCAGGTAGTTTTGATCATTTTAGGTTAGCTAGTTCAGTGTTTCAGATGTTTTGATCAAGACATAGCTAGTTTAGTGTTTCTGCAGGTTTTGATAATTTAGGCTAGCTATATCATTGTTTCAGGTGGCTTTAATCAAGACATTTAGGCTAGCTAGTTTCCTGTTCCAGCTGGTTTTGATCAAGACATTTAGGTCAGCTAGTTCAGTGTTTCAGGTGGTTTTGATCAATACGTTATGACGGCCTACACCTGCCAAACTCGGACGACGCTGGGCCAATTGTGCTACGCCCTATGAGACTCCCAATCACAGCCAGTTGTGATACAGTCTGGATTCGAACCAGGTTGTCTGTAGTGATGCCTCTAGCACTGAGGTGCAGTGTCTTAGACCGCTGCGCCAGTTGGTGCACATTGCTAAATACTCCTCCTCTAGGTAGGACATCTAATAACACTGGAACAAGAAGACCAGGTGCACATTGCTAAATACTGCTCCTCTAGGTAGGACTTCTAATAACACTGGAACAAGAAGACCAGGTGCATACTGCTAAATACTGCTCCTCTAGATAGGACTTCTAATAACACTGTAACAAGAAGACCAGGTGCATACTGCTAAATACTGCACCATGGAAATACAACAGCACAGTATTTGAGCCAAAGAAGTTTTAAAAAAAGTTGAAGTTCACTTTGAAATGCAGAAAATGCATAGATGTTTTGGTGCTTTCAAGACGGACATTTTGAAATTTCAACTGGACTTTTAGTCACTCAAGATAACTGACAGCTTGAATAGGAGCTTCCCATAGACGCTCTCTTTCATCCGTCTCTCTGTCTAGACACATATTGAACCTCTTCAATAGCGTCTCCATTTCCTTTCATGATGCGTAAGGCCTGCACAAAGACTGACTGACTGCATATGCTTATTCAATTGGGATGCGCTGTCCTACGAGGAGAAGACACAAACTGATACTCAGAAGTTGAGCAGGGAATCTGTTCCAAATGGCACCCTATTTCCTATGTAGTGCACTTCTTTTGGGCCCTAGCCCTATAGACACCGGTCTAAAGTAGTGCACTACATAGGGAACAGGGTGCCATTTGGGACACCGGAAGTGTCCTGGTTTCAGTATAATGACGGTCAACATGAGCTGACTCTGTTGTTTTTCCTCCTCCATGTTTCCAGACATCATTTAGACAGATTCCTGTGTACAAGATGATATCTGACCATCCGCAGAGTCTGACAGGGATCAGGAACAGTCTTACATAAACTTAACCGAAACCACAGCATAGAGTAAAGACATTCGGTAGGGAAGGATGTTCAACTCAATTTGCATGTCCATTTGCCTAAGCGTACCACATGTACGTTAGAGATTGACGTTCAGAGATGATAAAGGAACAAAGAGATGTACTATGTATAGTAAATGTTACATAAACATGTACTGTGTTTTATACTGTAGAGTCCCTGAGTAGCCTCATTGACGTTCAACTCTATTTCCTTTAGACTACATGGACTGTGTAGGTTTGACCTCAAGGGGAAACGACAGCCCATAGAGGTACAGGGTTCACACTATACTTCATATGGCCAAGCCCACAGACATTATATGTATCGGACATATGTTGTAATATGTTGTAGAGAAGTGATGGATGGATGGATGGATGGATGGAGTACCTTTCTTTGCCTTCTTCTGTAGCTTCAGAGTGTCTAAAGACTTCTTCTTGATCTCACTCCGAACTTTCTTGTACTCTGTGGGGGGGAAATGGGGTCAACATTTTGGAATGCGATGTTCGACGAGCAGGTGTCCACATACTTTTGGTCATGTAGTGTATATGACACTGGCTTGTTGTGTATGGTTATATCATTATATATCTATATGTTATGATGATACCTTTAGCATGGTCCTTATCCAGAGTGTTGGTTCCTCTCTATATTATTATATATCTATATGTTATGATGGTACCTTTAGCATGGTCCTTATCCAGAGTGTTGGTTCCTCTCTTCCACTCCTCTATCTGATCCTGTAGAGGGTTGATCATGCAGTCCATGAAAGCCCTGCAGGTCACAGCAATCACAAGGGTGAGAAACATTAGAAATCCAGTATTATTTATTAGGATCTCTCCTAGCCCACCAAAAGGCCAATCTTTCAGTAGAGAGGGACATAGTGGTGATGAGGGGTGGGGCATAATGGTGATGAGGGGGCAGGGCACAGTGGTGATGAGGGGTGGGGCATAATGGTGATGAGGGGGCAGGGCATAATGGTGATGAGGGGGCAGGGCATAGTGGTGATGAGGGGTGGGGCATAATGGTGATGAGGGGGTGGGGCATAGTGGTGATGAGGGGGTGGGGCATAGTGGTGATGAGGGGGCGGGGCATAGTGGTGATGAGGGGGTGGGGCATAGTGGTGATGAGGGGGCGGGGCATAGTGGTGATGAGGGGTGGGACATAGTGGTGATGAGGGGTGGGGCATAGTGGTGATGAGGGGTGGGGCATACTGGTGATGAGGGGGCGGGGCATAATAGTGATGAGGGGTGGGGCATAATGGTGATGAGGGGGTGGGGCATAGTGGTGTGAGGGGGTGGGGCATAGTGGTGATGTGAGCCAGACAGCTGAGACTAATATAACACCCTGGACTTTCTGGTCTGGACACATGTTGTCAGAGAGACAGCCAGACAGTGTGTGTGTTTTTCATTTATGTGTGTGTGTGTGTGTGTGTGTGTGTGTGCGTGTGTGTGTGTGTAGCTAGGCTAGACCACAGGCACCTAGGTTTACTACTGCACACTGTCACAGCCATGGAGACGCAAGAAGAATTTCTCCAAAATGCCTTGAAGAAATTAGAGATCCCCCTGTGTGACTGTGTGTGTGTGTGTCGTGGACCAGACATGCCCGAGACAGTGGAATGCTGGGAAAGACGAGAATCGGCTGAGCTGGGTGACATTCTACAGATTCATCAGTAATGTCTCACTTTAACGACACTGTTACACACACACACACACACACACACACACACACACACACACACACACACACACACTTCTTAATTTTGTTCAAAGTGACATGTATTGTAAATGATGGTCTAGTAGTGTCGTTGTAAATGAGGACATCCTTACATTGAAAAGTCTCTGAGCTTGGCCTCGATGCTTCTGTGTCTCATACACATCCTGGTTAGAGCTGAACCAATGTCCCTGGTGCCTCCTGTAACACACAAACAACACATCCTGGTTAGAGCTGAACCAATGTCCCTGGTGCCTCCTGTAACACACAAACAACACATCCTGGTTAGAGCTGAACCAATGTCCCTGGTGCCTCCTGTAACACACAAACAACACATCCTGGTTAGAGCTGAACCAATGTCTCTGGTGCCTCCTGTAACACACAAACAACACATCCTGGTTAGAGCTGAACCAATGTCCCTGGTGCCTCCTGTAACACACAAACAACACATCCTGGTTAGAGCTGAACCAATGTCCCTGGTGCCTCCTGTAACACACAAACAATACATCCTGGTTAGAGCTGAACCAATGTCCCTGGTGCCTCCTGTAACACACAAACAATACATCCTGGTTAGAGCTGAACCAATGTCCCTGGTGCCTCCTGTAACACACAAACAATACATCCTGGTTAGAGCTGAACCAATGTCCCTGGTGCCTCCTGTAACACACAAACAATACATCCTGGTTAGAGCTGAACCAATGTCTCTGGTGCCTCCTGTAACACACAAACAATACATCCTGGTTAGAGCTGAACCAATGTCCCTGGTGCCTCCTGTAACACACAAACAATACATCCTGGTTAGAGCTGAACCAATGTCCCTGGTGCCTCCTGTAACACACAAACAATACATCCTGGTTAGAGCTGAACCAATGTCTCTGGTGCCTCCTGTAACACACAAACAACACATCCTGGTTAGAGCTGAACCAATGTCCCTGGTGCCTCCTGTAACACACAAACAATACATCCTGGTTAGAGCTGAACCAATGTCCCTGGTGCCTCCTGTAACACACAAACAATACATCCTGGTTAGAGCTGAACCAATGTCCCTGGTGCCTCCTGTAACACACAAACAATACATCCTGGTTAGAGCTGAACCAATGTCCCTGGTGCCTCCTGTAACACACAAACAATACATCCTGGTTAGAGCTGAACCAATGTCCCTGGTGCCTCCTGTAACACACAAACACCACATCCTGGTTAGAGCTGAACCAATGTCCCTGGTGCCTCCTGTAACACACAAACAACACATCCTGGTTAGAGCTGAACCAATCAGCATAGGAAACTTCACATAATGATTAAGCCTTTATTTTGACAGGAAAGTCATACTGAGTCTATGGTGTCTTTTCCAGACGAGCCCGGCATAAATACATCAAACATATACAACAACACACAATATACACAAACCACACAACATATTAAGAGAAACAGACACGTGTATCAACTTAGAGGTCTCAGATCATTACTCATTTCATTTCAGAGAGCTCTGTAAAGTTGTTCCACATAAATGGCACAAAAAAAAAAAAAACAACTAAAAGTAGCTTTACCCAACTCTGTGGAGACCGAAGGGGCCTCCAGTGTTATCCAAGCCTGTGACTGGGTTTGGTAATTAACAATGATAGATAAATAGGAGGTTTCAGCATGAGTGCTTTGTAAATAAACACTAGAGAACGCTGCTCTCTCCTTACATACAAAGAGGCCCAACCCACTTTTTGATACAAAACACAACGGTGAGTTGTAACATCACCAGCAATAATAAACCTAAAGGCCCAATGAGGGAGGGGCCTGGCATTTCAGGATTTTAGGGGCAAGGCCAAATGGCCTTCAAGAGGTGCCAGGGCACCAAGGCCATCTGCTAGGGCACCAAGGCCATCTGCTAGGGCACCAATGCCATCGGCTAGGGCACCAAGAACATCTGCTGGGATACCAAGGCCATCTGCTAGGGCACCAAGAACATCTGCTAGGGCACCAAGGCTATCTGCTAGGGCACTAAGGCTATCTGCTAGGGCACCAAGGCTATCTGCTAGGGCACCAAGGCTATCTGCTAGGGTACCAAGGCTATCTGCTAGGGCACCAAGGCCATCGGCTAGGGCACCAAGGCCATCTGCTAGGGCACCAAGGCTATCTGCTAGGGCACCAAGGCCATCGGCTAGGGCACCAAGAACATCTCATAGGGCACCAAGAACATCTGCTAGGGCACCAAGGATATCTGCTAGGGCACCGAGGCTATCTGCTAGGGCACCAAGAACATCTCATAGGGCACCAAGAACATCTCATAGGGCACCAAGAACATCTGCTAGGGCACCAAGGCCATCGGCTAGGGCACCAAGAACATCTCATAGGGCACCAAGGCTATCTGCTAGGGCACCAAGAACATCTGCTAGGGCACCAGTAACATCTCATAGGGCACCAAGGCTATCTGCTAGGGCACCAAGAACATCTGCTAGGGCACCAGTAACATCTGCTAGGGCACCAAGGTCATCTGCTAGGGCACCAAGAACATCTGCTAGGGTACCGAGGCCATCTGCTTGGGCACCAAGGCCATCTGCCAGGGCACCAAGGCCATCTGCTAGGGCACCAAGGTCATCTGCTAGGGCACCAAGAACATCTGCTGGGGTACCAAGGCTATCTGCTAGGGCACCAAGGCCATCTGCTAGGGCACCAAGAACATCTGCTAGAGCACCAAGGCCATCTGCTGGGGTACCAAGGATATTAACCAAAATAGGTTCAGTTTTGAAAACTGAAAAACGCTAGCTGTTCTGTTAATAAAAACATAGGTGTATGTAAATGTACACGAATAATTAATTAGCCTACCTGTCAAAGCGTATGGTATTGGCTATGGTATTGGCTATGGTATTGGCTATGGTATTGGCTTTGGTATTGGCTATGGTATTGGCTATGGTATTGGCTATGGTATTGGCTATGGTATTGGCTATGGTATTGGCTATGGTATTGGCTTTGGTATTGGATATGGTATTGGCTATGGTATTGGCTTTGGTATTGGCTATGGTATTGGCTATGGTATTGGCTATGGTATTGGCTATGGTATTGGCTATGGTATTGGCTATGGTATTGGCTATGGTATTGGCTATGGTATTGGCTATGGTATTGGCTATGGTATTGGCTATGGTATTGGCTATGGTATTGGCTATGGTATTGGCTTTGGTATTGGCTATGGTATTGGCTATGGTATTGGCTATGGTATTGGCTATGGTATTGGCTTTGGTATTGGCTATGGTATTGGCTATGGTATTGGCTATGGTATTGGCTATGGTATTGGCTATGGTATTGGCTATGGTATTGGCTTTGGTATTGGCTATGGTATTGGCTATGGTATTGGCTATGGTATTGGCTATGGTATTGGCTATGGTATTGGCTATGGTATTGGCTATGGTATTGGCTTTGGTATTGGCTATGGTATTGGCTATGGTATTGGCTATGGTATTGGCTATGGTATTGGCTATGGTATTGGCTTTGGTATTGGCTATGGTATTGGCTATGGTATTGGCTATGGTATTGGCTATGGTATTGGCTATGGTATTGGCTATGGTATTGGCTATGGTATTGGCTACGATATTGGCTACGGTATTGGCTACGGTATTGGCTACGGTATTGGCTATGGTATTGGCTATGGTATTGGCTATGGTATTGGCTATGGTATTGGCTATGGTATTGGCTATGGTATTGGCTATGGTATTGGCTATGGTATTGGCTATGGTATTGGCTATGATATTGGCTACGGTATTGGCTATGGTATTGGCTATGGTATTGGCTATGGTATTGGCTATGATATTGGCTATGGTATTGGCTATGGTATTGGCTATGATATTGGCTACGGTATTGGCTATGGTATTGGCTATGGTATAGGCTATGGTATTGGCTATGGTATAGGCTATGGTATTGGCTATGGTCTTGGCTATGGTATTGGCTATGGTATTGGCTATGGTATTGGCTATGGTATTGGCTATGGTATTGGCTATGGTATTGGCTATAGTTTGTCTCTGTCAAATGAAACCGCTCGCTTTTGCAGTGCGCTTTGGAGAAGTGTGTTTTCCAGTGAATTGCATTGTGGAACATTTGTGCTTATAGCCAGCTGACTGCCGTGTGCGCATTGCTGCGCTTATAATGTGAAGATATAGTCTAATAGTTTATAATGTGAAGATATAGCCTAATAGTATATAATGTGAAGATATATCCTAATAGTTTATAATGTGAAGATATAGCCTAATAGTTTAGAATGTGAAGATATAGCCTAATAGTTTAGAATGTGAAGATATAGCCTAATAGTTTATAATGTGAAGATATAGCCTAATAGTGTATAATGTGAAGACATAGCCTAATAGTTTATAATGTGAAGATATAGCCTAATATTTTATAATGTGAAGATATAGCCTAATAGTTTATAATGTGAAGATATAGCCTAATAGTTTATAATGTGAAGATATAGCCTAATAGTTTATTATGTGAAGATATAGCCTAATAGTTTATAATGTGAAGATATAGTCTAATAGTTTATAATGTGAAGATATAGCCTAATAGTTTAGAATGTGAAGATATAGCCTAATAGTTTATAATGTGAAGATATAGTCTAATAGTTTATAATGTGAAGATATAGTCTAATAGTTTATAATGTGAAGATATAGCCTAATAGTTTATTATGTGAAGATATAGCCTGTGAAGATATAGCCTAATAGTTTATAATGTGAAGATATAGTCTAATAGTTTATAATGTGAAGATATAGCCTAATAGTTTATAATGTGAAGATATAGCCTAATAGTTTAGAATGTGAAGATATAGCCTAATAGTTTATAATGTGAAGATATAGCCTAATAGTTTATAATGTGAAGATATATCCTAATAGTTTAGAATGTGAAGATAGTGAAGATATAGCCTAATAGTTTAGAATGTGAAGATATAGCCTAATAGTTTATAATGTGAAGATATAGTCTAATAGTTTATAATGTGAAGATATAGTCTAATAGTTTATAATGTGAAGATATAGCCTAATAGTTTATTATGTGAAGATATAGCCTGTGAAGATATAGCCTAATAGTTTATAATGTGAAGATATAGTCTAATAGTTTATAATGTGACGATATAGCCTAATAGTTTATAATGTGAAGATATAGCCTAATAGTTTAGAATGTGAAGATATATCCTAATAGTTTAGAATGTGAAGATAGTGAAGATATAGCCTAATAGTTTATAATGTGAAGATAGTGAAGATATAGCCTAATAGTTTATAATGTGAAGATAGTGAAGATATAGCCTAATAGTTTAGAATGTGAAGATAGTGAAAATATAGCCTAATAGTTTATAATGTGAAGATAGTGAAGATATAGCCTAATAGTTTAGAATGTGAAGATAGTGAAGATATAGCCTAATAGTTTATAATGTGAAGATAGTGAAGATATAGCCTAATAGTTTATAATGTGAAGATAGTGAAGATATAGCCTAATAGTTTATAATGTGAAGATAGTGAAGATATAGCCTAATAGTTTATAATGTGAAGATAGTGAAGATATAGCCTAATAGTTTATAATGTGAAGATAGTGAAGATATAGCCTAATAGTTTAGAATGTGAAGATAGTGAAGATATAGCCTAATAGTTTATAATGTGAAGATAGTGAAGATATAGCCTAATAGTTTATAATGTGAAGATAGTGAAGATATAGCCTAATAGTTTATAATGTGAAGATAGTGAAGATATAGCCTAATAGTTTATAATGTGAAGATAGTGAAGATATAGCCTAATAGTTTAGAATGTGAAGATAGTGAAGATATAGCCTAATAGTTTATAATGTGAAGATAGTGAAGATATAGCCTAATAGTTTAGAATGTGAAGATAGTGAAGATATAGCCTAATAGTTTATAATGTGAAGATAGTGAAGATATAGCCTAATAGTTTATAATGTGAAGATAGTGAAGATATAGCCTAATAGTTTATAATGTGAAGATAGTGAAGATATAGCCTAATAGTTTATAATGTGAAGATAGTGAAGATATAGCCTAATAGTTTATAATGTGAAGAAATAGCCTAATAGTTGATCAACATTTTTAGGCTAAACGTTCTGATCTGTTGCATCAGCCTCATTGCTTTGTAAATGTTTTTTGATATACAGTGGTGGTATTAATTTGTCATCTGTCGTCCCACAACTGTCCCAGAGTCAGTTTGGAATATTTATTTCCCACACAGAAGGACAAGCTGACCAATAGAACGGGTCAACGTTTGTCCTATGGGGGGGGGGGATAGTATATTAACATAGGCTCGTGCTCTTGCTGTTCGTTACTCATCTTGTTGCCTACACGAAAAAGTACATGTGGACAGTTGTTTCTGTAACGTTTTCAACATGCACCTCTAAATTCAATAAGAAGGACTCGTGACGTTGAATCCCCGATGTGTCTTCACCAGTAGCCTACTTCAGAGCTGTGATGCCTGTGAGAAGGATTCCATCACGTGATGGCCATTGGCCAATAAGAATTGAGATATATCTGAAAGAGGCATGTGAGTGAGAGGTGCTTCGGAGCAGGGCGATTGGTCAGCCGGGAGGAGGGATGTACAAGTACTATATTCAGTCCACAAGGGCCACTATGGCGGCTGCAAGGCATGGATTATGGGGGCATTACGGCCACACAAGGGGACATTACGGCCACACAAGGGGGCATTACGGCCACACAAGGGGGCATTACGGCCACACAAGGGGGCATTATGGCCATGGTTGTCGAAGCCACCGGGAAATCCTGTGTTTAGCTGGGTATGTGGTCCATGTATGGGAGAGGAGTAGCAATGAGGTGCCACAACACACTTGTCAAATTCCTCCAGGGGTACCAAGCCTACACAAAGGCCCCTGGTCCCCAAAACACTGAAAGACCGCCCATGGTCCCCCCCCTAAACACTGAAAGGTCCCAGCAGCTGTACGACCCCCGAGGTCCAGGGACCGAGCTGCAGCGGACGGACACATCGTCTCCCTCACGGGGACTTCCTCCCAGGGTATTGTTCCCTGTTCTGTTCCCCTCTCTGTCTCTGCCTCATCAACAGGACAGAGCAGCTAGGACAGGACAGGGCCCCTGCTGAACTACAACACCCCATTAACTAAGGCTCTGCAGCCAAACATTGCTGTAACATAGAGACACTAGAGACACAGACAGGGAACACTACAGCTGCAGTGGTCAGGTCCAGATGTGAATGTGCTTTAGCTTAGTCAACTCCTTTATCGTCTTCAGCTTGGCTAGAGCACACAGGCCTTTAGGTCTGGGACCAAGCTAGTAGCTCCCGAGTGGGCCACAGCAGTCGAAGGCTCTGCATCTCAGCGCTAGAGGCGCCACTACAGACACCCTGGTTCGATCCCAGGCTGTATCACAACTGTCTGTGATTGGGAGTCCCATAGGGCGGCGCACAATTGGCCCAGCGTCGTCCGGGTTTGGCCGTCATTGTAGACAAGAATTTGTTCTTCACTGACTTGCCTAGTTAAATAAAGGTTCAATTAAAAATGACAAAAATCTAATTTACATAAAGGTTAATGCCCTACAAGGCAGGTTTCATTTGCTCTTGGCCAGCCTTACAGCCTCTGTGCCTGGGCTCAAAACGCCAGACCATGCTACGATTGACTAATCTGCTAGGAGATTAATTAGAAATAAAAAGGCCTTTTTACAAATCACTTCCTCTGGTTTAAAGAGCTATTAATGCTTATTAACGCTGCAGGATCCCATTTAGGCTTAACACACAGCCTGGATGAAGGACAGACAGACTGTGTGTGTACAGTGTGTGTACAGTTGGTGTGTGTTCCTGTCTGTGTTTAGCTGGGCACGTGGTTCATGTCTCCATGCCCAGGCCATGGCAGTAAAGCCTCACCAGAACCCTACAACCAGCTGGGGCCTCCTCTAGACCAGTAAACACTCCCAAGTCAGACGAGAGGCTTGACATTGACTGGCAGGACCATTGTCTGTCCTCAGTGTCCTGCCCAGTGTGAGTGAAGGTCTGTTCTGTTTAACCCTGCATGGAGCAGACTGCTCTACTGTGGAATGAATGAACAGCCCTGCAGGAAGGGACTTCAAAATCACTTCCAGAAACTCACTGAGACCTACTGCTTTTGTTGGAGCTTGTATGGTAGTGGGTGGGGGTGGAGGGTGATTTGTTAACAGCTTATAATAACCCCACAATAACCCATCTTAGACCCCTTGATACAAGGTTGGATCTTAGACCCCTTGATACAGGGGTTGGATCTTACACCCCTTGATATAGGGTTGGATCTTAGATCCCTTGATACAGGGTTGGATCCTAGATCCCTTGATACAGGGTTGGATCTTAGACCCCTTGATACAGGGTTGGATCTTAGCCCCCTTGATACAAGGTTGGATCTTAGACCCCTTGATACAAGGTTGGATCTTAGACCCCTTGAAACAGGGTTGGATCTTAGATCCCTTGATACAGGGTTGGATCTTAGACCCCTTGATACAGGGTTGGATCTTAGACCCCTTGATACAAGGTTGGATCTTAGACCCCTTGAAACAGGGTTGGATCTTAGACCCCTTGATACAAGGTTGGATCTTAGGCTCCTTGAAACAGGGTTGGATCTTAGGCCCCTTGAAACAGGGTTGGATTTGGTGGGTTGTGGCCAGAAAATGCAGCTGTGTTTGGGTCTTGGGCCTAACGAATGTCAGGGGCCATTCACACAGAACTGGAGTAGAAACAACGTCCATAAGAAGTGTTTAAACTCGGGTTTGGCGGGATCCAGATTTTTATACTGTTCTTGTACCATACCGAGGTATACGGTATTACCGGCAGTGCACACAAGGAGTTTGATTTCTTTCCAAACATAAAAAAAAAAAAAAAAACGGACGCTAGCTAAATGCTAACAAAGTACTAGCGAATTCCATAGAATTCTATAGCGGATGCTAGCTAAATGCTAACAAGCGAATTCCCATAGCGGACCTTAGCTAAACGCTAATAAGCCCAAGCTAATTGATCTGGATCTGGATCCAGGAGGGGATTGGTTGTCTCTGCTTTAACCAAATAACCTTGATCTTGCAAGCTAGCCACTTAGCAAACAAACCAAATGCATAGCTGGAGCCCTGGAGATAATTGATTTGGCACATCTTAGATAGTTAAACTTATAAAATATTTAGCTGGCAAACATTAGTAGTGCATTTCAAGTGTAACCTGATCACCTCTCTTGCGCTGCACAACAGTGGGGTTTCACGTCACAAAGCTTCCGTTTGCTCGGTGTGGTGTTTGTAAACAAACATACACTTATGTATACAAAAGTATGTGGACACCCCTTCAAGTTTCAAACTGCCTGTGGAAGCAACTTCAGCACAAGAACTGTTCGTCAGGAGCTTCATGAAATGGGTTTCAATGGCCGAGCAGCCGCAAACAAGCCTAAGATCACCATGCGCAATGCCAAGCGTCGGCTGGAGTGGTGTAAAGCTCGCCGCCATTGGACTCTGGAGCAGTGCAAAACACATTCTCTGGAGTAATGAATCACACTTCACCAGCTGCCAACTATAAAGTTTGGTGGAGGAGGAATAATGGTCTGGGGCTGTTTTTCATGGTTCAGGCTCGGCCCCTTCATTTCCTGTGGATGGAAATAGCATACATAATGACATTCTAGATGATTCTGTGCTTCCAACTTTGTGGCAACTGTTTGGTGAAGGCCCTTTCCTGTTTCAGCATGACAATGCCCCCCCAAAGCGAGGTCCATACAGAAATGGTTTGTCGAGATCGTTGTCGGAAGAACTTGACTAATGCTCGTTGCCGAATGGAAGCAAGTCCCCACAGCAATGTTCCAACATCTAGTAGGAAAGCCTTCCCAGAAGAGTGTAGGCTGTTATAGCAGCAATGTTCCAACATCTAGTGGAAAGCCTTCCCAGAAGAGTGGAGGCTGTTATAGCAGCAATGTTCCAACATCTAGTGGAAAGCCTTCCCAGAAGAGTGGAGGCTGTTATAGCAGCAATGTTGAAACATCTAGTGGAAAGCCTTCCCAGAAGAGTGGAGGCTGTTATAGCAGCAACGTTTCAACATCTAGTGGAAAGCCTTCCCAGAAGAGTGGAGGCTGTTATAGCAGCAATGTTCCAACATCTAGTGGAAAACCTTCCCAGAAGAGTGGAGGCTGTTATAGCAGCAATGTTGAAACATCTAGTGGAAAGCCTTCCCAGAAGAGTGGAGGCTGTTATAGCAGCAACGTTTCAACATCTAGTGGAAAGCCTTCCCAGAAGAGTGGAGGCTGTTATAGCAGCAATGTTCCAACATCTAGTAGGAAAGCCTTCCCAGAAGAGAGGAGGCTGTTATACCAGCGAAGGGGGGGACCAACTCCATATTAATGCCCTTGATTTTGGAATGAGATGTTGGACGATCAGGTGTCCACATACTTTTGTTCATGTAGTGTACCTCGGCATACTGAGGGAAGCCTAGTTTAAACACACTGCTCCTGTGCTGTGTAAAGACTTCAGACAAAACCACCGGCTTTGACCAACCGTGTAATGAAACCGTTTCATGGTGGTGCAAGTATAACGCAGTCTGAAACGGTACTGTATGTTTACAGACACTTAAAATGACAGCAGAATACGGAAATGGACAAAGGCAGACTGCAACAGAAGCTCATAGATATCATTCAGTCTCACTTTTATGTTTATAAAATAAGTGACTTTTCTCCTGAAATTAACTGGACAATGTGTTAAGATAATGTAGAGTTAATGTGACAAAATAGTTTCTCTCTGTTATTCTTTATCATTATCTAGACGACAAGGAGGTCAGTCTCTAGTCTCATAAGAGCACTCTGTCTGTAACACTGAGTTGTGAACCCTGATTGTTTTCACTCAATCCCTCTCTGTCTCTCTCTCACTCCGTCTGTCTTTCTGAACTAAAACCAGCATCAGAACCCACAACCTCAGCTCCGCCTGAGACACAGTCCACCTCTTGTTACTGGTTAAAATAAACGTACAGTACACACACAGAGAGAGAGAGAGAGAGAGAGAGAGAGAGAGAATGTTTTTATTTGACCCCCTCTCCCTCAGATTGACTAGCTGTTATTGAGAGGGTGTGGTGGCAGTAGGATATACAGTGCCTTGCGAAAGTATTCGGCCCCCTTGAACTTTGCGACCTTTTGCCACATTTCAGGCTTCAAACATAAAGATATAAAACTGTATTTTTTTGTGAAGAATCAACAACAAGTGGGACACAATCATGAAGTGGAACGACATTTATTGGATATTTCAATCTTTTTTAACAAATCAAAAACTGAAAAATTGAGCGTGCAAAATTATTCAGCCCCCTTAAGTTAATACTTTGTAGCGCCACCTTTTGCTGCGATTACAGCTGTAAGTCGCTTGGGGTATGTCTCTATCAGTTTTGCACATCGAGAGACTGACATTTTTTTCCCATTCCTCCTTGCAAAACAGCTCCTATAGTGTGCCCTCTTGAACAGGACCCTGGAATAAGGAAGCTGCCCCAGACAGGGGGAAACCCAACCTGGGTAGGAGCTCTACTGATTGGCTGTAGAGGGGATGATCCACCTCCTCAGGATCTAAAATCTCAGGGTCTTAACACGTGACACATATGATCCCTTCTTTTACATGAGAGGACATGCATTCTGGCAGTCATGCTGGCAGCTCTTCCTGTATAACAAGCCCAACCCAGAGAGAGTCTTCACAGTCACCATGACAGGAGACTTCGTTCCTTCGGTGGTTGTTCAACATTTCTTTCACCAAAACAAACAAGCATGCCATAAAAATAGCTTTCTTTAGTTCTACTGACACGACCACACGGATTCCAGCTTTAGAAGGATCAGAGAGGATCAGAGAGGAACAGAGAGGAACAGAGAGGAACAGAGAGGAACAGAGATGATCAGAGAGGATAAGAGAGGATCAGAGAGGAACAGAGAGGAACAGAGAGGATCAGAGAGGAACAGAGAGGATCAGAGAAGAACAGAGAAGAACAGAGAGGATCAGAGAGGATCAGAGAGGAACAGAGAGGAACAGAGAGGATCAGAGAAGAACAGAGAAGAACAGAGAGGAACAGAGAGGATCAGAGATGTACAGAGAGGATCAGAGAGGAACAGAGAGGAACAGAGTGGATAAGAGAGGAACAGAGAGGATCAGAGAGGAACAGAGAGGAAGAAAAGGTAAAGATAGGTTTTTAATTGTGTAGTCTGGTGTTTCTCACACCAGCCGTTGGTTTGAGCCTTTAGCCAAGACAGCAGTGTGGAAGCTGGGCTCTGACCTCTACTATGATTGGCTGGTTCCCTTGGTAGACAGAGGCAGAGTGTGTGTGTGTGTGTGTGTGTGTGTGTGTTAGAATGTGGTGGTTCTGCTCTCTCCGAGGGTTGCTCTGGGAGAGAAAACCTTGGCTCCTTTCTGTTTTACCACCAGAGAAACAGATGACAGCCGCTGGTAGGAAACGCACGGTGGCTGGCCTTGATGCTCCCCAGCTGAAATCAGCAGCACTCAGAGGCCGTGCAGAGACATGCTGAGACAACTCTTAGCCATTACATGAGGACATTATCACACTCTAAAGGAGAAGATCCACTGAACTGGACATCGATGGATTCTATGTACCATCCAATTCACTATCCTAAGTGACTGGTATTGAACTGACACTTCAATTGCATGAATGAATCGTCCACAACCCTCCCCTCTGTCTGCTCTGTAGTCAACTCTGAGAGACATTCTCCTTCCATTGTCCACAAACATTACGTCTCCTCCTTCCTCTCATTGGTTGACAGCTGTCAGTGAGGTCCTCTCAAGTGGAGTCAGTGTGGGAGTGGTCAGTTAACAGGTGTACACCAGGGTTAATAGTGAAGTCAGTGTGGGAGTGGTCAGTGTGGGAGTGGTCAGTGTGGGAGTGGTCAGTTAACAGGTGTACACCAGGGTTAATAGTGAAGTCAGTGTGGGAGTGGTCAGTGTGGGAGTGGTCAGTGTGGGAGTGGTCAGTTAACAGGTGTATAGCAGGGTTAATAGTGGAGTCAGTGTGGGAGTGGTCAGTTAACAGGTGTATAGCAGGGTTAATAGCGGAGTCAGTGTGGGAGTGGTCAGTGTGGGAGTGGTCAGTTAACAGGTGTATAGCAGGGTTAATAGCGGAGTCAGTGTGGGAGTGTTCAGTGTGGGAGGGGTCAGTTAACAGGTGTATAGTAGGGTTAATAGTGGAGTCAGTGTGGGAGTGGTCAGTTAACAGGTGTATAGCAGGGTTAATAGTGGAGTCAGTGTGGGAGTGGTCAGTTAACAGGTGTATAGTAGGGTTAATAGTGGAGTCAGTGTGGGAGTGGTCAGTTAACAGGTGTATAGCAGGGTTAATAGTGGAGTCAGTGTGGGAGTGTTCAGTGTGGGAGGGGTCAGTTAACAGGTGTATAGTAGGGTTAATAGTGGAGTCAGTGTGGGAGTGGTCAGTTAACAGGTGTATAGTAGGGTTAATAGTGGAGTCAGTGTGGGAGTGGTCAGTTAACAGGTGTATAGCAGGGTTAATAGTGGAGTCAGTGTGGGAGTGGTCAGTGTGGGAGTGTTCAGTTAACAGGTGTATAGCAGGGTTAATAGTGGAGTCAGTGTGGGAGTGGTCAGTTAACAGGTGTATAGCAGGGTTAATAGCGGAGTCAGTGTGGGAGTGGTCAGTGTGGGAGTGGTCAGTTAACAGGTGTATAGCAGGGTTAATAGTGGAGTCAGTGTGGGAGTGGTCAGTGTGGGAGTGGTCAGTTAACAGGTGTATAGCAGGGTTAATAGTGGAGTCAGTGTGGGAGTGGTCAGTGTGGGAGTGGTCAGTTAACAGGTGTATAGCAGGGTTAATAGTGGAGTCAGTGTGGGAGTGGTCAGTGTGGGAGTGGTCAGTTAACAGGTGTATAGCAGGGTTAATAGTGGAGTCAGTGTGGGAGTGGTCAGTGTGGGAGTGGTCAGTTAACAGGTGTATAGCAGGGTTAATAGTGGAGTCAGTGTGGGAGTGGTCAGTTAACAGGTGTATAGCAGGGTTAATAGTGGAGTCAGTGTGGGAGTGGTCAGTTAACAGGTGTATAGCAGGGTTAATAGCGGAGTCAGTGTGGGAGTGGTCAGTGTGGGAGTGGTCAGTTAACAGGTGTATAGCAGGGTTAATAGTGGAGTCAGTGTGGGAGTGGTCAGTTAACAGGTGTATAGCAGGGTTAATAGTGAAGTCAGTGTGGGAGTGGTCAGTTGAAAGGTGTATAGCAGGGTTAATAGTGGAGTCAGTGTGGGAGTGGTCAGTTAACAGGTGTATAGCAGGGTTAATAGTGGAGTCAGTGTGGGAGTGGTCAGTGTGGGAGTGGTCAGTTAACAGGTGTATAGCAGGGTTAATAGCGGAGTCAGTGTGGGAGTGGTCAGTGTGGGAGTGGTCAGTTAACAGGTGTATAGCAGGGTTAATAGCGGAGTCAGTGTGGGAGTGGTCAGTTAACAGGTGTATAGCAGGGTTAATAGTGGAGTCAGTGTGGGAGTGGTCAGTTAACAGGTGTATAGCAGGGTTAATAGTGGAGTCAGTGTGGGAGTGTTCAGTGTGGGAGGGGTCAGTTAACAGGTGTATAGTAGGGTTAATAGTGGAGTCAGTGTGGGAGTGGTCAGTTAACAGGTGTATAGCAGGGTTAATAGCGGAGTCAGTGTGGGAGTGGTCAGTTAACAGGTGTATAGCAGGGTTAATAGTGGAGTCAGTGTGGGAGTGGTCAGTGTGGGAGTGGTCAGTTAACAGGTGTATAGCAGGGTTAATAGTGGAGTCAGTGTGGGAGTGGTCAGTTAACAGGTGTATAGCAGGGTTAATAGTGGAGTCAGTGTGGGAGTGGTCAGTTAACAGGTGTATAGCAGGGTTAATAGTGGAGTCAGTGTGGGAGTGGTCAGTGTGGGAGTGGTCAGTTAACAGGTGTATAGCAGGGTTAATAGTGGAGTCAGTGTGGGAGTGGTCAGTGTGGGAGTGGTCAGTTAACAGGTGTATAGCAGGGTTAATAGTGGAGTCAGTGTGGGAGTGGTCAGTGTGGGAGTGGTCAGTTAACAGGTGTATAGCAGGGTTAATAGTGGAGTCAGTGTGGGAGTGGTCAGTTAACAGGTGTATAGCAGGGTTAATAGTGGAGTCAGTGTGGGAGTGGTCAGTGTGGGAGTGGTCAGTTAACAGGTGTATAGCAGGGTTAATAGTGGAGTCAGTGTGGGAGTGGTCAGTGTGGGAGTGGTCAGTTAACAGGTGTATAGCAGGGTTAATAGCGGAGTCAGTGTGGGAGTGGTCAGTGTGGGAGTGGTCAGTTAACAGGTGTATAGCAGGGTTAATAGCGGAGTCAGTGTGGGAGTGGTCAGTGTGGGAGTGGTCAGTTAACAGGTGTATAGCAGGGTTAATAGTGGAGTCAGTGTGGGAGTGGTCAGTGTGGGAGTGGTCAGTTAACAGGTGTATAGCAGGGTTAATAGCGGAGTCAGTGTGGGAGTGGTCAGTTAACAGGTGTATAGCAGGGTTAATAGTGGAGTCAGTGTGGGAGTGGTCAGTGTGGGAGTGGTCAGTGTGGGAGTGGTCAGTTAACAGGTGTATAGCAGGGTTAATAGTGGAGTCAGTGTGGGAGTGTTCAGTGTGGGAGGGGTCAGTTAACAGGTGTATAGTAGGGTTAATAGTGGAGTCAGTGTGGGAGTGGTCAGTGTGGGAGTGGTCAGTTAACAGGTGTATAGCAGGGTTAATAGTGGAGTCAGTGTGGGAGTGGTCAGTTAACAGGTGTATAGCAGGGTTAATAGTGGAGTCAGTGTGGGAGTGTTCAGTTAACAGGTGTATAGCAGGGTTAATAGTGGAGTCAGTGTGGGAGTGGTCAGTGTGGGAGTGGTCAGTTAACAGGTGTATAGTAGGGTTAATAGTGGAGTCAGTGTGGGAGTGGTCAGTTAACAGGTGTATAGCAGGGTTAATAGTGGAGTCAGTGTGGGAGTGGTCAGTTAACAGGTGTATAGCAGGGTTAATAGTGGAGTCAGTGTGGGAGTGGTCAGTGTGGGAGTGGTCAGTTAACAGGTGTATAGCAGGGTTAATAGCGGAGTCAGTGTGGGAGTGGTCAGTGTGGGAGTGGTCAGTTAACAGGTGTATAGCAGGGTTAATAGTGGAGTCAGTGTGGGAGTGGTCAGTGTGGGAGTGGTCAGTTAACAGGTGTATAGCAGGGTTAATAGTGGAGTCAGTGTGGGAGTGGTCAGTGTGGGAGTGGTCAGTTAACAGGTGTATAGCAGGGTTAATAGTGGAGTCAGTGTGGGAGTGGTCAGTTAACAGGTGTATAGCAGGGTTAATAGTGGAGTCAGTGTGGGAGTGGTCAGTGTGGGAGTGGTCAGTTAACAGGTGTATAGCAGGGTTAATAGTGGAGTCAGTGTGGGAGTGGTCAGTGTGGGAGTGGTCAGTTAACAGGTGTATAGCAGGGTTAATAGTGGAGTCAGTGTGGGAGTGGTCAGTGTGGGAGTGGTCAGTGTGGGAGGGGTCAGTGTGGGAGGGGTCAGTTAACAGGTGTACACCAGGGTTAACAGCTGGCTAGCTAAAACTGTACAGAGAAGAGAACGTCCAGGCCCTGGTCTGTTTCCAGACTGTCTGTCACTGTGAGTCCCCAGCCAGGCCACCTGTCTACCCAGCTCTGAGGAGGAAGATGGGGTTGGGTTGAAGAGTGGAGGTGGGGACAGACTGTCAGCTGGTGCTGATGGATGGAGAGGTGTGCTTCTCAGGACTAATTAAAGGCACCGACCTGTCGGCCAGCCATGTCAGGCAGTCATTCAGCCAGCCGGGGCCACCGTGGGGAATGTCCCTTCCTTTCATCATCTTCATCATACCGTAGACCTGGTTTCAAATACTATTTGAAAGTATTTCTAATACTTAAGCTGGGTATCATTGAGCTTGTCTTGGTGAAATGGAATCAGTCGAATAGTGGGAAAACCCACAAACCATCTGACACTCCAGACAGGCTAAAGAAAACGGTTCAAGTATTTTGAAATATTTCAAAATGACTTGAACCCAGGTCTGGCCTACACTTCCTCCTTCAGCTGTCACCTTCCAGTCGCCTGTCTTCAGGGATGACTCATTCATTATTACCAGAGCGGCTGGTCCTGTTCTCGTGTGTGTGTGTGTGTGTTTAGCAGGGAATGGGATCTGTCATCATGTATGTTTCTAAAGGACTTGTTAAAGTAGCCCTTTCCTGCAGTCAATGACCAAAAGCTGTTTGGCCTCTTGGGTGGAATGTTATTCATATTTTTCAAAATTAATAACGTTTTTTTTTTATCAACGACAAAAATCCAGTGTTTCTATGTTAAATAGTTTCGTGATATTTCAGTCTTCTGTGATGTATATTAAGTGTAATATTGGGATGAAATCTCAAATTGAATACATTTCTAACTATCATATATATATATATATATATATATATTTAATCCCATAACCATGTGTGTGAGGTGTATACTTTTGTTTCAAAGTACATTTGTGTCAGACTACCCAGAACCACTCTGTGTCAGACTACCAACAGTCACTCTGTGTCAGACTACCAACAGTCACTCTGTGTCAGACTACCAACAGTCACTCTGTGTCAGACTACCAACAGTCACTCTGTGTCAGACTACCCAGAACCACTCTGTGTCAGACTACCAACAGTCACTCTGTGTCAGACTACCAACAGTCACTCTGTGTCAGACTACCAACAGTCACTCTGTGTCAGACTACCAACAGTCACTCTGTGTCAGACTATCAACAGTCACTCTGTGTCAGACTACCAACA
Organism: Oncorhynchus mykiss; assembly: GCF_057628025.1. Classification (NCBI taxonomy): domain Eukaryota; kingdom Metazoa; phylum Chordata; class Actinopteri; order Salmoniformes; family Salmonidae; genus Oncorhynchus; species Oncorhynchus mykiss. The sequence continues at coordinate 8,740,570 of NC_143024.1, forward strand.
GTCACTCTGTGTCAGACTACCAACAGTCACTCTGTGTCAGACTACCCAGAACCACTCTGTGTCAGACTACCAACAGTCACTCTGTGTCAGACTACCAACAGTCACTCTGTGTCAGACTACCAACAGTCACTCTGTGTCAGACTACCAACAGTCACTCTGTGTCAGACTACCAACAGTCACTCTGTGTCAGACTACCAACAGTCACTCTGTGTCAGACTACCAACAGTCACTCTGTGTCAGACTACCAACAGTCACTCTGTGTCAGACTACCAACAGTCACTCTGTGTCAGACTACCAACAGTCACTCTGTGTCAGACTACCAACAGTCACTCTGTGTCAGACTACCAACAGTCACTCTGTGTCAGACTACCAACAGTCACTCTGTGTCAGACTACCAACAGTCACTCTGTGTCAGACTACCAACAGTCACTCTGTGTCAGACTACCAACAGTCACTCTGTGTCAGACTACCAACAGTCACTCTGTGTCAGACTACCAACAGTCACTCTGTGTCAGACTACCAACAGTCACTCTGTGTCAGACTACCAACAGTCACTCTGTGTCAGACTACCAACAGTCACTCTGTGTCAGACTACCAACAGTCACTCTGTGTCAGACTATCAACAGTCACTCTGTGTCAGACTATCAACAGTCACTCTGTGTCAGACTACCAACAGTCACTCTGTGTCAGACTACCAACAGTCACTCTGTGTCAGACTACCAACAGTCACTCTGTGTCAGACTACCAACAGTCACTCTGTGTCAGACTACCAACAGTCACTCTGTGTCAGACTACCAACAGTCACTCTGTGTGACCCTGATTTAGCCCACTGCAATAAAAGGTTAAAACCAGTTTTGTGGGCGGGTGGGTATTTGGTTTGTGACACTCTAGTCATGGCTAGTCAATGTCTCATGTCTTCTTCCTCTCCTTAACTAGTCATGGCTAGTCAATGTCTTCTTCCTCTCCTTAACTAGTCATGGCTAGTCAATGTCTTCTTCCTCTCCTTAACTAGTCATGGCTAGTCAATGTCTCATGTCTGGTTTGGGAGCAGAAGTAGTTGTCGTTCCTCTGAGGAGAAATCACAGTTCATTGGCCTCATCAAAGAAGCATCGGTATATCTGTCTCTCTCTCTATCACCCAGTGCATCCAGGATGAAGCCAAGCCATAAACCACACACTTTCTCTGCCAGCCAGCCTCCCTCCCTCCCTCCCTGCCTCCCTCCCTGCCATCTCTTCTGCTTACTGGTAGAAAACAGAGGTTAAGCAGTTCACCTCCACAGCTGCCTATTGCAGGTCTGCCAGTCCACAGACAGTGTCAAGTGGAGACTAGTGTCTGTCTTTGTCCCTGTCCCATATGGCACCCTATTCCCTATTTAGTACACTACCTTGGAACAGGGCCCCTTGTAAAAGAGACATTGGTCTCAATGGGACTCCCTGCCTAAATAAAGGTTACATGTAGGGAATAGGGTGGTATTTGGGACCCGTATCAGAAGAGACACAGGGTGACAGTGTTGACAGACTGCTGATAGGTCAGATTCCCTGCCTGGTCTCCGTGTTGACAGACTGCTGATAGGTCAGATTCCCTGCCTGGTCTCTGTGTTGACAGACTGCTGATAGGTCAGATTCCCTGCCTGGTCTCCGTGTTGACAGACTGCTGATAGGTCAGATTCCCTGCCTGGTCTTCGTGTTGACAGACTGCTGATAGGTCAGATTCCCTGCCTGGTCTTCGTGTTGACAGACTGCTGATAGGTCAGATTCCCTGCCTGGTCTCCGTGTTGACAGACTGCTGATAGGTCAGATTCCCTGTTCTGTTACCCCTCTGCCCCAGAACACCAGAGTTCTGTTACCTCTCTGCCCCAGAACACCAGAGTTCTGTTACCTCTCTGCCCCAGAACACCAGAGTTCTGTTACCCCTCTGCCCCAGAACACCAGAGTTCTGTTACCCCTCGGCCCCAGAACACCAGAGAGAGAATAATCTGGCCTATCAGTGTGTGTGTGTGTGTGTGTATGTGTGTGTGTGTATGTGTGTGTGTGTGTGTGTGAGTGTGTATGTGTGTGCGTGTGAGTGTGAGAGAGTGTGTGTGTGTGTGTGTGCGTGCGTGTGAGAGCTTGCGTGTGTGTGAGCGTGTGTGTTCCTCTGTGCCTCTGGCTCCAGCCCTCTAATTAGCTGTAGATAGTAGGCTGTATGCTGCAATGCAGTGGTTCCTATCGTTCTATCTCATGGTTCAGCCCACGGGGATGGGGAACATCTGTGTACCATATATCATACACACAGGGTTATCTGCCAGTCTAAACACAGCCAGCCAGCCAGCCAGGCCCTGGTAATGACAAACTAGGACCGGGTTAGAGATCAAGATCTTATGGCTGGGATATCACCAGCATGATCTGGATTCTGCAACATTTTGTCTATGCTGAACGCCCCCCCCCCCCCCCCCCCTGCTGCCTGCCTAGTGAACTGCTGCCTGTCTAGTGAACTGCTGCCTGTCTAGTGAACTGCTGCCTGTCTAGTGAACTGCTGCCTGTCTAGTGAACTGCTGCCTGTCTAGTGACCTGCTGCCTGTCTAGTGAACTGCTGCCTGTCTAGTGAACTGCTGCCTGTCTAGTGAACTGCTGCCTGTCTAGTGAACTGCTGCCTGCCTAGTGAACTGCTGCCTGCCTAGTGAACTGCTGCCTGTCTAGTGAACTGCTGCCTGTCTAGTGAACTGCTGCCTGCCTAGTGAACTGCTGCCTGTCTAGTGAACTGCTGCCTGTCTAGTGAACTGCTGCCTGTCTAGTGAACTGCTGCCTGCCTAGTGAACTGCTGCCTGTCTAGTGAACTGCTGCCTGTCTAGTGAACTGCTGCCTGCCTAGTGAACTGCTGCCTGCCTAGTGAACTGCTGCCTGTCTAGTGAACTGCTGCCTGTCTAGTGACCTGATGCCTGTCTAGTGACCTGCTGCCTGTCTAGTGACCTGCTGCCTGTCTAGTGAACTGCTGCCTGTCTAGTGAACTGCTGCCTGCCTAGTGAACTGCTGCCTGTCTACACAGCAATAGACAGGTAGCCGTCGTAAAAGAGATGTTTGATCTCAACAGGATTTATCTGTACAAAGAAAGGATAAATAACACAAAATACTCTCCTGGTTCTGTTCTCAAGTGTTTCTTTGTTTCCATGGAAACGTGGCCAGCCTTCCAAAGGCTGATTTTCAGTTTCACTGACGGACTGGCAGTTGGTTGGTTGGTTGGTTGCCAGTAGGTTCATCTGTAACGAATCTGTAACGTGACATAATGGGATTGAGACACTAACACTGTGATGACCTGACGCAGCTCTGGGAACTGAGCGACCTGGGTTCAAACGCTATTCGAAATTGTTCAAAGAGTTTGAGCGTTCGCTCTCGTCTGTCTGTAGTGGGAATACTATCTATTCAACCAGGGGCAAAACACATCGACACCAAGGTCTCACAATACAGAAAACTCAATTATACACCATTTAAAACACAAAATTAGACAAGTAGCAAATATTATATACACAATAAACAATGTAAAAATCCCTATCCTTTCTCCTAAACTGACCCAGAGACAACAACACATCCAAATGAACCATTACTTGGAGATTGTTCCACATGATAGGGGCCTGGTAGGAAAACACGTGGATTCTCCAGTATTAACCAATCCTGTGATCTAGTGTTGTAAATCCCAGTTACTATACTTCAACAATGACGTGTTGAGTAAATTGGTAGTTTAATGAGTAAGTCTTTTTATAAACAAAAACAGAATAATGAAGTGATGTGTTGAGTAAATTGGTAGTTTATTGAGTAAGGCTTTATAAACAACAACAGAATATTGAAGTGATGTGTTGAGTAAATTGGTAGTTTATTGAGTAAGTCTTTATAAACAACAACAGAATAATGATGTGATGTGTTGAGTAAATTGGTAGTTTATTGAGTAAGTCTTTATAAACAACAACAGAATAATGATGTGATGTGTTGTTTTTAGCGACATCCAACCCAACCTGTTGATAAAGGATGCAGTGGTGACTGTCAAAGCTGTCAGGTGTTTATAAAACACGATGTGCGATACGATCAATGGTGTCCAAGGGCTTCAAAACGCTGGGCGCTACATTCATGTATATAATATCACCATCATCTATAACAGGAATGACTGTAGACTGAATGATCTGGGTTCTACTATTTAATGAAAGGCCCTATTCTATTTAATGAAAGGCCTTGTTCTACTTTTTTAATGAAAGGCCCTGTTCCTATAGAAGAAGCACAACTTAATGCTTCATTTCTTGAATAACTCGTCAACATGCTTTTTAAAAAAAAAAAGATAGCTTTTTCGTCAATCCAGATGCCCAGATATTTATAGACGGGGGACACACGATCAATGGGAGCACCATCTAACGTACTTATGCACAAATCAGCAGTTATATTTTAATAACATGTACTTGGTTTTCCCAGCATTTTAGTACCAACTTCAGGTCAAACGAGGCTTTCTGCAAGCTAGTAAAAGCAGATTGAAGACTCAACAGATCCTGAGCTGACGTAGGCGGCAGTAGCGTATACAACAGTGTCATCTGCGTACAGACGGAAGTTACAGTGTTGTACAGATAGACCGATGCTGTTAATATAAATAGTGAAAAGAACTTGGACCAAGAATCGAACCCTGTGGGACACCTTCTGTTATGTTGGCTAGATTTACCGTTTTGGGACTATTCTATTGGTCCCATTAAGCTAGGGCAGGCATAATCAAGCCCAGATAAAGTATTGGAAATGATTTCGAATATTAATTGAACCCAGGTCTGGCCTTGTGCTTCTCAGCTGTGCCGTAAGTAATTATGGCATAGGGTTACTTACTGTAGCTGTCAGGTCAGACAGACAGACAGACAGACAGACACTCCTCTTTAAAACAACATGGTCTCATGGTCTCTGAATGCCAGGAATCACATGAGAGAGATTTCAGACGTGAGGCTACAGCCTTGTTGACAGTTGTCTATGAATGTTACAAGGCAACACTAGACCGACAGTAGAGCTGGCTTGGTTCTGCTTACTTGGCAATGGCAGCATCACAGGTGTCATAGGTGGCAATAGGCATTAGGGAATCTGGGGTTTAACCAGGGGTACTGAATGGTTATTTTAGGTCATGCCGTTGCTCTGAACGATCACGTTCTCTAGAGACAAAGCAGCTAGCCTATTGCGTCCTCTAGTAGTATGTCACATGACCTCTGTAAACCAATCCCTCTTATACCTACTGTAACCCTTCATCACTAGTCTCCTCGATACCTCTTCTGTCACCAACATGGTCACATAACACAGAAAGGGACTGGAAAAGGAATCTGTGGAGGGTGAGGACAGCTGTGCTTTCGAGAGAGAGAGAGAGAGAGAGAGACCCTGTCTGCTCTGCTCTCTGTTGTGATGCAGAGAGAGACCCTGTCTGCTCTGCTCTCTGTCGTGATGCAGAGAGAGACCCTGTCTGCTCTGCTCTCTGTCGTGATGCAGAGAGAGACCCTGTCTGCTCTGCTCTCTGTTGTGATGCAGAGAGAGACCCTGTCTGCTCTGCTCTCTGTTGTGATGCAGAGAGAGACCCTGTCTGCTCTGCTCTCTGTCGTGATGCAGAGAGAGACCCTGTCTGCTCTGCTCTCTGTCGTGATGCAGAGAGAGACCCTGTGCTCTGCTCTCTGTCGTGATGCAGAGAGAGACCCTGTCTGCTCTGCTCTCTGTTGTGATGCAGAGAGAGACCCTGTCTGCTCTGCTCTCTGTCGTGATGCAGAGAGAGACCCTGTCTGCTCTGCTCTCTGTTGTGATGCAGAGAGAGACCCTGTCTGCTCTGCTCTCTGTTGTGATGCAGAGAGAGACCCTGTCTGCTCTGCTCTCTGTCGCGATGCAGAGAGAGACCCTGTCTGCTCTGCTCTCTGTCGTGATGCAGAGAGAGACCCTGTCTGCTCTGCTCTCTGTTGTGATGCAGAGAGAGACCCTGTCTGCTCTGCTCTCTGTTGTGATGCAGAGAGAGACCCTGTCTGCTCTGCTCTCTGTCGCGATGCAGAGAGAGACCCTGTCTGCTCTGCTCTCTGTTGTGATGCAGAGAGAGACCCTGTCTGCTCTGCTCTCTGTTGTGATGCAGAGAGAGACCCTGTCTGCTCTGCTCTCTGTCGCGATGCAGAGAGAGACCCTGTCTGCTCTGCTCTCTGTTGTGATGCAGAGAGAGACCCTGTCTGCTCTGCTCTCTGTCGTGATGCAGAGAGAGACCCTGTCTGCTCTGCTCTCTGTTGTGATGCAGAGAGAGACCCTGTCTGCTCTGCTCTCTGTTGTGATGCAGAGAGAGACCCTGTCTGCTCTGCTCTCTGTCGTGATGCAGAGAGAGACCCTGTCTGCTCTGCTCTCTGTTGTGATGCAGAGAGAGACCCTGTCTGCTCTGCTCTCTGTCGTGATGCAGAGAGAGACCCTGTCTGCTCTGCTCTCTGTCGTGATGCAGAGAGAGACCCTGTCTGTTCTGCTCTCTGTCGTGATGCAGAGAGAGACCCTGTCTGCTCTGCTCTCTGTCGTGATGCAGAGAGAGACCCTGTCTGCTCTGCTCTCTGTTGTGATGCAGAGAGAGACCCTGTCTGCTCTGCTCTCTGTCGTGATGCAGAGAGAGACCCTGTCTGCTCTGCTCTCTGTCGTGATGCAGAGAGAGACCCTGTCTGCTCTGCTCTCTGTTGTGATGCAGAGAGACCCTGTCTGCTCTGCTCTCTGTCGTGATGCAGAGAGAGACCCTGTCTGCTCTGCTCTCTGTCGTGACGCTCCATTGAGCCACATCAGGTTAGGAATGCGTGGTAGGCTGCACTGCTAGAATGGGTTCTTATGCTGTCCACATAGGAGAACCCTTTGAAGAACCCTTTTTGGTTCCTAGTAGAACCCTTTTGGTTCCTAGTAGAACCCTTTTGGTTCCTAGTAGAACCCTTTTGGTTCTGGGTAATGTAAAAACCCTTTCCGCAGAGGGTTCTACCTGGAACCAAAAAGGTTCTACCATCAACAAAAAAGGATTTTGGAACCCTTTTTTCTCAGTGTTGTTGTTGGGTATTAAAAACACTGCAGCATCTCTGGCCAGATATCAGAGTGTGGTGGGTTGGTTGTTGGGTATTAAACACTGCAGCATCTCTGGCCAGATATCAGATGTGTGGTAGGCTGGTTACTGGGTATTAAACACTGCAGCATCTCTGGCCAGATATCAGATGTGTGGTAGGCTGGTTACTGGGTATTAAACACTGCAGCATCTCTGGCCAGATATCAGAGTGTGGTGGGTTGGTTGTTGGGTATTAAACACTGCAGCATCTCTGGCCAGATATCAGATGTGTGGTAGGCTGGTTACTGGGTATTAAACACTGCAGCATCTCTGGCCAGATATCAGATGTGTGGTAGGCTGGTTACTGGGTATTAAACACTGCAGCATCTCTGGCCAGATATCAGATGTGTGGTAGGCTGGTTACTGGGTATTAAAAACACTGCAGCATCTCTGCCCAGATATCAGATGTGTGGTAGGCTGGTTACTGGGTATTAAACACTGCAGCATCTCTGGCCAGATATCAGAGTGTGGTGGGTTGGTTGTTGGGTATTAAACACTGCAGCATCTCTGGCCAGATATCAGATGTGTGGTAGGCTGGTTACTGGGTATTAAACACTGCAGCATCTCTGCCCAGATATCAGATGTGTGGTAGGTTGGTTGTTGGGTATTAAAACACTGCAGCATCTCTGGCCAGATATCAGATGTGTGGTAGGCTGGTTACTGGGTATTAAACACTGCAGCATCTCTGCCCAGATATCAGATGTGTGGTAGGTTGGTTGTTGGGTATTAAAACACTGCAGCATCTCTGGCCAGATATCAGATGTGTGGTAGCTGGTTGTTGGGTATTAAAAACACTGCAGCATCTCTGCCCAGATATCAGATGACCATGTTGCTGTAGCCAGGCACTGGGAGCGGTGGTCTCAGGCATTGGGAGAAAACTGGAGGACTCCGTTCTGAATGGCACCCTTACAGAGCGCAATCACAGGGCTCTGGTCAAAAGTAGTGCACTAAATAGGGAATAGAGTGTTGTTTTGGTCGTAAACTTAGTTATCTGTTTATGCAAGCAGGTAGATGCAGGACAGTTGCTCATCTTTTGCATAGCAACACGTTCTGCTGTGGTCTGATGTGATCCCATGCTCTAGTCTAGCCCTGATTATACCCAGGCTGTGGTGGTCTGATGTGATCCCATGCTCTAGTCTAGCCCTGATTATACCCAGGCTGTGGTGGTCTGATGTGATCCCATGCTCTAGTCTAGCCCTGATTATACCCAGGCTGTGGTGGTCTGATGTGATCCCATGCTCTAGTCTAGCCCTGATTATACCCAGGCTGTGGTGGTCTGATGTGATCCCATGCTCTAGTCTAGCCCTGATTATACCCAGGCTGTGGTGGTCTGATGTGATCCCATGCTCTAGTCTAGCCCTGATTATACCCAGGCTGTGGTGGTCTGATGTGATCCCATGCTCTAGTCTAGCCCTGATTATACCCAGGCTGTGGTGGTCTGATGTGATCCCATGCTCTAGTCTAGCCCTGATTATACCCAGGCTGTGGTGGTCTGATGTGATCCCATGCTCTAGTCTAGCCCTGATTATACCCAGGCTGTGGTGGTCTGATGTGATCCCATGCTCTAGTCTAGCCCTGATTATACCCAGGCTGTGGTGGTCTGATGTGATCCCATGCTCTAGTCTAGCCCTGATTATACCCAGGCTGTGGTGGTCTGATGTGATCCCATGCTCTAGTCTAGCCCTGATTATACCCAGGCTGTGGTGGTCTGATGTGATCCCATGCTCTAGTCTAGCCCTGATTATACCCAGGCTGTGGTGGTCTGATGTGATCCCATGCTCTAATCTAGCCCTGATTATACCCAGGCTGTGGTGGTCTGATGTGATCCCATGCTCTAGTCTAGCCCTGATTATACCCAGGCTGTGGTGGTCTGATGTGATCCCATGCTCTAGTCTAGCCCTGATTATACCCAGGCTGTGGTGGTCTGATGTGATCCCATGCGATCCCTCCCTCCCTTTGAGGAAGGAGAAAGGCAGACTGGTGTCACTATAATGTCACCTCAGTGTTAAATGTCCCCAGTTAACCACTGAATCTCAGTCACTCAGTAGTCTTTCTGCCTGGCCACCACTTCTCCTAGCGTGTCCTATCTAGCCTGCAGTCACTCTGTAGTCTTTCTGCCTGGTCACCACTTCTCCTAGCGTGTCCTATCTAGCCTGCAGTCATTCTGTAGTCTTTCTGCCTGGTCACCACTTCTCCTAGCGTGTCCTATCTAGCCTGCAGTCACTCTGTAGTCTTTCTTCCTGGCCACCACTTCTCCTAGCGTGTCCTATCTAGCCTGCAGTCACTCTGTAGTCTTTCTGCCTGGCCACCACTTACTTCTCCTAGTGTGTCCTATCTAGCCTGCAGTCACTCAGTAGTCTTTCTGTCTGGCCACCACTTCTCCTAGCGTGTCCTATCTAGCCTGCAGTCACTCAGTAGTCTTTCTGTCTGGCCACCACTTCTCCTAGTGTGTCCTATCTAGCCTGCAGTCACTCAGTAGTCTTTCTGTCTGGTCACCACTTCTCCTAGCGTGTCCTATCTAGCCTGCAGTCACTCAGTAGTCTTTCTGTCTGGCCACCACTTCTCCTAGCGTGTCCTATCTAGCCTGCAGTCACTCAGTAGTCTTTCTGTCTGGCCACCACTTCTCCTAGCGTGTCCTATCTAGCCTGCAGTCACTCTGTAGTCTTCCTGCCTGGCCACCACTTCTCCTAGCGTGTCCTATCTAGCCTGCAGTCACTCTGTAGTCTTTCTGTCTGGTCACCACTTCTCCTAGCGTGTCCTATCTAGCCTGCAGTCACTCAGTAGTCTTTCTGTCTGGCCACCACTTCTCCTAGCGTGTCCTATCTAGCCTGCTGATATTTGCTGTTTAGCCTAATGTGTCTCTTCTACACAAATAAATATAATTAAAAACACATATAATTTCAGTAGTGCCTGACTCACATGCTATAATCCTTAGATAGCAGTGACCCAGATATCAGTGAAGGAGATCTCTACTGTAAACAGCATTAGATCTAGCTGTCGTGTTTTATTGGTCATAAACACACAGACACACACCGGAAAGAGAATAGTGTAGTTGTAGTAGTAGAACTGAGGAGAGAGAGAGAGAGAGAGACAGAGAATGAGCGAGTGGATGTTGAAGGAGAGGAGAGCAGCGGTTCTCTCTGTGCGGCCTGCTGCAAATCACAGATAATCACAGACCTTTTACGTCACAGACATTAATAACAACAGATAGCCATGTCTTCCATAAATCAGCTGCCTGACAAACAGCACCCTGTTCCCTATGTTGTGCTACTTTTCACCAGGGTCGATAGGGCTCTGGTCAAAAGTAGTGTACTATGTGTGGGAATATGGTGGCCATTGGGACACTAGACATCAACTGCCCGACTGACTCTGGCTGGGAGGGACCACACGGCAACCACCTGGCAACCGGAGCTCACCTGAGTACCTGAGTTGAGGAAAACACTGAGCGTGCTTCCTAAACAACACCATATTCCCGTCCAGCCATGACAGGAAGGTCTGGTGCCAGCTTCGTTTAGCAAGGGATTGGACTGACTTTCACAGGGGTCCGTCTGTGTTTTGTGAGAGACTGACAGCGGATTACGCCACAGGCTGTAATTCCTCTCCGCTGAAACACGGATTATACTGTAATACACTTCAGTCAAAGACTGTTGTAATGAATGTTGTAACTGAGCCACATAGTAGTAGTAGCAGTAGCACCAGTAGTAGTAGTAGTAGTAGTAGTAGTAGTAGTAGTTGTAGTAGTACCAGTAGTAGTACTAGTAGTACCATTAGTAGTAGTAGTACTAGTAGTACCATTAGTAGTAGTAGTAGTAACAGTAGTAGTAGTAGTAGTAGTAGTAGTAGTAGTAGTAGCAGTAGTAGTACCATTAGCAGTAGTAGTAGTAGTACCATTACTAGTAGTAGTTGTGGTAGTACCATTAGTATTAGTAGTAGTAGTAACAGTAGTAGTAGTAGTACCAGTAGTAGTAGTAGTAGTAGTACCATTAGTAGTAGTAGTACCGTTAGTAGTAGTAGTAGTAGTAGTAGTACCATTAGTAGTAGTAGTAGTACCACCATTAGTAGTAGTAGTAGTAGGACCACCATTAGTAGTAGTAGTACCAGTAGTAGTAGTAGTAGTAGTAGTAGTAGTAGTACCATTTGTAGTAGTACCAGTAGTACTACCAGTGCGAGTAGTAGTACCAGTAGTAGTAGCAGTAGTTCCAGTAGTAGTAGCAGTAGTACCATTAGTAGTAGTACCAGTAGTAGTACCAGTAGTAGTAGCAGTAGTACCATTAGTAGTAGCAGTAGTACCAGTAGTAGTACCAGTAGTAGCACCAGTAGTAGTAGTAGTACCAGTACCAGTAGTAGTAGCAGCAGTACCAGTAGCAGTAGTACCAGTAGTAGTAGCAGTAGTACCAGTAGTAGTACCAGTAGTAGTAGTAGTACCAGTAGTAGTACCATTAGTAGTAGTAGTACCATTAGTAGTATTAGTATTAGTAGTAGTAGTAGTAGTAATAGTACCATTAGTAGTAGTAGTAGTAGTAGTAGTAGTAGTAGTAGTAATAGTACCAGTAGTAGTAGTAGTAGTAGTAGTAGTAGTAGTAGTAGTAGTAGTAGTAGTAAGAGTAGTAGTAGTAGTAACAGTAGTAAGAGTAGTAGTAGTAGTAGTACTAACAGTAGTAGTAGTAGTAGTAGTAGTAGTAGTAGTAGTAGTAGTAGTAGTAGTAGTATTAATATATTATCTATCCTCTGTGGTATTCTAATAGAGTAGTAAAGTACTAAGTACCAGTACTAGAAGGCTCTGTGCTCCAGTATCATCTGATAGACCACAGAGAAGTGTAGTGTCAACAGCTACATCTGTGTTAGTGTGTCTGCCACTGTAGTGGTGGTGCTGAATACTGATCACACAGACTAAACAGGTCTGCAGCATCCATCAGACCAGGAGACAGACAGGCAGCATCCATCAGACCAGGAGACAGACAGGCAGCCTCTGTCACATGACATCAGGAGACAGACAGGCAACCTCTGTCACATGACATCAGGAGACAGACAGGCAGCCTCTGTCACATGACATCAGGAGACAGACAGGCAGCATCCATCAGACCAGGAGACAGACAGGCAGCCTCTGTCACATGACGTCAGGAGACAGACAGGCAGCCTCTGTCACATGACGTCAGGAGACAGACATGCAGCCTCTCTCTGTCACATGACATCAGGAGACAGACAGGCAGCCTCTCTCTGTCACATGACATCAGGAGACAGACAGGCAGCCTCTCTCTGTCACATGACATCAGGAGACAGACAGGCAGCCTCTCTCTGTCACATGACATCAGGAGACAGACATGCAGCCTCTCTCTGTCACATGACATCAGGAGACAGACGGGCAGCCTCTCTCTGTCACATGACATCAGGAGACAGACATGCAGCCTCTCTCTGTCACATGACATCCTAAACAGCACCTTATTCGTCATATAGTCCACTGGTCATTTCACTCCTGATTTCACACATTTAACATGGCTCTGACGTATTGAGAACAGTCAACTGTTTCCACATAAACGGAGGCGTAGTCACAGCATCACATGTTATGTAGGTAAAGCGTTGGGCCAGTTGGAGAGTCTGGCTACTTACTGCAGGGCAGACAATAACTGGTGTCTCATCACATGTTATGTAGGTAAAGCGTTGGGCCAGTTGGAGAGTCTGGCTACTTACTGCAGGGCAGACAATAACTGGTGTCTCATCACATGTTATGTAGGTAAAGCGTTGGGCCAGTTGGAGAGTCTGGCTACTTACTGCAGGGCAGACAATAACTGCTGTCTCATCACATGTTATGTAGGTAAAGCGTTGGGCCAGTTGGCAGGCAGAGTCTGGCTACTTACTGCAGGGCAGACAATAACTGGTGTCTCATCACATGTTATGTAGGTAAAGCGTTGGGCCAGTTGGAGAGTCTGGCTACTTACTGCAGGGCAGACAATAACTGGTGTCTCATCACATGTTATGTAGGTAAAGCGTTGGGCCAGTTGGAGAGTCTGGCTACTTACTGCAGGGCAGACAATAACTGCTGTCTCATCACATGTTATGTAGGTAAAGCGTTGGGCCAGTTGGAGAGTCTGGCTACTTACTGCAGGGCAGACAATAACTGCTGTCTCATCACATGTTATGTAGGTAAAGCGTTGGGCCAGTTGGAGAGTCTGGCTACTTACTGCAGGGCAGACAATAACTGCTGTCTCATCACATGTTATGTAGGTAAAGCGTTGGGCCAGTTGGAGAGTCTGGCTACTTACTGCAGGGCAGACAATAACTGCTGTCTCATCACATGTTATGTAGGTAAAGCGTTGGGCCAGTTGGCAGGCAGAGTCTGGCTACTTACTGCAGGGCAGACAATAACTGCTGTCTCATCACATGTTATGTAGGTAAAGCGTTGGGCCAGTTGGCAGGCAGAGTCTGGCTACTTACTGCAGGGCAGACAATAACTGCTGTCTCATCACATGTTATGTAGGTAAAGCGTTGGGCCAGTTGGAGAGTCTGGCTACTTACTGCAGGGCAATAACTGCTGTCAGCTTCCCCTCTCTAGGGCTCTTCAATGAGACAGGCAGGCAGCCTCTCTCTGTCACATGACGTCAGGAGACAGACAGGCAGCCTCTCTCTGTCACATGACATCAGGAGACAGACAGGCAGCCTCTCTCTGTCACATGACGTCAGGAGACAGACGGGCAGCCTCTCTCTGTCACATGACAGCCGTCTCTTCAACGTCAAGCCTGCTACTCTTATTCATTCTTAAGTAATGTTACGGGGCTGAAAATGAGTCCGACTGCACCCAGCTACAAGGCTGACAGCAACACCTTTAAATGACCATCACACAAAACAGCAGTGTTTGATATGATGATGATGGCTAAGCATTAATATGAATGGGGGACAATCCTCATCGACTGCCTTGCCTTCACTGCAGCACACACACACACACACACACACAGAGAGAGATAAATGACCGTATGAATTCTGCCCGGATACAGATGATGCAGATGCTGCCATCATTTGAGAGGAGCGGGTGGATAATATGTAGGTCAGAGAGAGGATTTCTCTCCTCCAGACTGATGTCATTTCACCCATTGACTTGACTGGCAGATGTACTACCCCACCACTGTACTGTCAACCGTGTGGAAGACAGTCCAATTATCACATCGACCAATCCAGGGGTTGGAAATACGGACATTTCAACCCCCCCCCCCCCCCCCCCCGTACATTCTGGGGATTTTATCATACGATCAGCTCATCATTCTTCCTCAGTTCATTCAAAGCTGTCCAGATGGGCTAGAAGTGACAGTTTGACAGTTTCAATCACATTGACTCTGGACTTCAGGCCAAACACGTAGAGCATGTTGAGAATGAACCTTTATTAGACCTTGAACCGCTAGGGTTCCCAGAGTGGCACAGCGGTCTATGACACTGCATCTCAGTGCAAGAGGCATCACTACAGTCCCTGGTTCAAATCCAGGCTGTATCACATCCGGCCCGTGGTTGGGAGTCCCATAGGGCGGCGTACAATTGGCCCAGCGTCGTCCAGGTTTGGCCGGGGTAGGCCGTCATTGTAAATAGGAATTTGTTCTTTACTGACTAGTTAAATAAAGGTTACATTTAAACAATTCAATTCAAATTAGGGCCTGAATTACGTGGAGGATTCGTGAAGGCAGGAATCAGGATAAGTGGAGGTCTAGCCGACATTTCAAGGGTAGTAAAATCTTGAAGTCCAACTACCTCCAAAGAAATAAATCAGCATTTAACCATGCTTATCTCCTCATTCCATCCATGTCAGGGTAGTAGAACAGTCCTGACTGACCTGAGAGAACAACTACGGGCCATTCCATCCATGTCAGGGTAGTAGAACCAGGTACAGTCCTGACTGACCTGAGATAACAACTACGGGCCATTCCATCCATGTCAGGGTAGTAGAATCAGAACCAGGTACAGTCCTGACTGACCTGAGAGAACAACTACGGGCCATTCCATCCATGTCAGGGTAGTAGAATCAGAACCAGGTACAGTCCTGACTGACCTGAGAGAACAACTACGGGCCATTCCATCCATGTCAGGGTAGTGGAACCAGGTACAGTCCTGACTGACCTGAGATAACAACTACGGGCCATTCCATCCATGTCACGGTAGTAGAACCAGGTACAGTCCTGACTGACGCATGAGCAGATATCACCTGAGATAACAACTACTACTGTCTGCCTCCTGCCTGCCTGGAGTTAGATAAATACTGCAGGAGATATGAATGATTGGCAGACAAGAGGAGGAGAGAGAGAGAGAGGAGAGAGAGAGAGAGTGGGACAAAGAGAGAGAGAGAGAAAGAGAGAGGAGAGAGTGGGACAAAGAGAGAGAGAGAGAGAGAGAGAGAGAGTGGGACAAAGAGAGAGAGAGAGAGGAGAGAGTGGGACAAAGAGAGAGAGAGAGAGGAGAGAGTGGGACAAAGAGAGAGAGAGAGAGAGAGAGAGAGAGAGAGAGTGGGACAAAGAGAGAGAGAGAGAGAGAGAGAGAGAGGAGAGAGTGGGACAAAGAGAGAGAGAGAGAGAGAGAGAGTGGGACAAAGAGAGAGAGAGAGAGAGAGAGAGAGTGGGACAAAGAGAGAGAGAGAGAGAGAGAGTGGGACAAAGAGAGAGAGAGAGAGAATGGGACAAAGAGAGAGAGAGTGAGTCTACTCGGTGACATACTGGATACTATAAATTTATTTTTTTCTGTCTGTGTTAGTGGATCAGGATCCCTGTCCCCAAGGTGGTCAACCAGCCCAGATAACAGGCCTCATCTGTCTGTGTTAGTGGATCAGGAGCCCTGTCCCCAAGGTGATCAACCAGCCCAGATAACAGACCTCATCTGTCTGTGTTAGTGGATCAGGATCCCTGTCCCCAAGGTGGTCAACCAGCCCAGATAACAGGCCTCATCTGTCTGTGTTAGTGGATCAGGATCCCTGTCCCCAAGGTGGTCAACCAGCCCAGATAACAGGCCTCATCTGTCTGTGTTAGTGGATCAGTAGCCCTGTCCCCAAGGTGGTCAACCAGCCCAGATAACAGGCCTCATCTGTCTGTGTTAGTGGATCAGTAGCCCTGTCCCCAAGGTGGTCAACCAGCCCAGATAACAGGCCTCATCTGTCTGTGTTAGTGGATCAGGATCCCTGTCCCCAAGGTGGTCAACCAGCCCAGATAACAGGCCTCATCTGTCTGTGTTAGTGGATCAGGATCCCTGTCCCCAAGGTGGTCAACCAGCCCAGATAACAGGCCTCATCTGTCTGTGTTAGTGGATCAGGATCCCTGTCCCCAAGGTGGTCAACCAGCCCAGATAACAGACCTCATCTGTCTGTGTTAGTGGATCAGGATCCCTGTCCCCAAGGTGGTCAACCAGCCCAGATAACAGACCTCATCTGTCTGTGTTAGTGGATCAGGAGCCCTGTCCCCAAGGTGGTCAACCAGCCCAGATAACAGACCTCATCTGTCTGTGTAATTGGATCAGGATCGCTGTCCCCAAGGTGGTCAACCAGCCCAGATAACAGGCCTCATCTGTCTGTGTTAGTGGATCAGGATCCCTGTCCCCAAGGTGGTCAACCAGCCCAGATAACAGACCTCATCTGTCTGTGTTATTGGATCAGGATCCCTGTCCCCAAGGTGGTCAACCAGCCCAGATAACAGGCCTCATCTGTCTGTGTTAGTGGATCAGGATCCCTGTCCCCAAGGTGGTCAACCAGCCCAGATAACAGGCCTCATCTGTCTGTGTTAGTGGATCAGGATCCCTGTCCCCAAGGTGGTCAACCAGCCCAGATAACAGACCTCATCTGTCTGTGTTAGTGGATCAGGAGCCCTGTCCCCAAGGTGGTCAACCAGCCCAGATAACAGACCTCATCTGTCTGTGTAATTGGATCAGGATCGCTGTCCCCAAGGTGGTCAACCAGCCCAGATAACAGGCCTCATCTGTCTGTGTTAGTGGATCAGGATCCCTGTCCCCAAGGTGGTCAACCAGCCCAGATAACAGACCTCATCTGTCTGTGTTATTGGATCAGGATCCCTGTCCCCAAGGTGGTCAACCAGCCCAGATAACAGGCCTCATCTGTCTGTGTTAGTGGATCAGGATCCCTGTCCCCAAGGTGGTCAACCAGCCCAGATAACAGGCCTCATCTGTCTGTGTTAGTGGATCAGGATCCCTGTCCCCAAGGTGGTCAACCAGCCCAGATAACAGGCCTCATCTTTCTGTGTTAGTGGATCAGGATCCCTGTCCCCAAGGTGGTCAACCAGCCCAGATAACAGGCCTCATCTGTCTGTGTTAGTGGATCAGGAGCCCTGTCCCCAAGGTGGTCAACCAGCCCAGATAACAGGCCTCATCTGTCTGTGTTAGTGGATCAGGATCCCTGTCCCCAAGGTGGTCAACCAGCCCAGATAACAGGCCTCATCTGTCTGTGTTAGTGGATCAGGATCCCTGTCCTCAAGGTGGTCAACCAGCCCAGATAACAGGCCTCATCTGTCTGTGTTAGTGGATCAGGATCCCTGTCCTCAAGGTGGTCAACCAGCCCAGATAACAGACCTCATCTGTCTGTGTTAGTGGATCAGGATCCCTGTCCTCAAGGTGGTCAACCAGTCCAGATAACAGACCTCCTCTGTCTGTGTTAGTGGATCAGGAGCCCTGTCCCCAAGGTGGTCAACCAGCCCAGATAACAGGCCTCATCTGTCTGTGTTAGTGGATCAGGATCCCTGTCCTCAAGGTGGTCAACCAGCCCAGATAACAGGCCTCATCTGTCTGTGTTAGTGGATCAGGATCCCTGTCCCCAAGGTGGTCAACCAGCCCAGATAACAGACCTCATCTGTCTGTGTTATTGGATCAGGATCCCTGTCCCCAAGGTGGTCAACCAGCCCAGATAACAGGCCTCATCTGTCTGTGTTAGTGGATCAGGAGCCCTGTCCCCAAGGTGGTCAACCAGCCCAGATAACAGACCTCATCTGTCTGTGTTAGTGGATCAGGATCCCTGTCCCCAAGGTGGTCAACCAGCCCAGATAACAGGCCTCATCTGTCTGTGTTATTGGATCAGGATCCCTGTCCCCAAGGTGGTCAACCAGCCCAGATAACAGGCCTCATCTGTCTGTGTTAGTGGATCAGGATCCCTGTCCCCAAGGTGGTCAACCAGCCCAGATAACAGACCTCATCTGTCTGTGTTATTGGATCAGGATCCCTGTCCCCAAGGTGGTCAACCAGCCCAGATAACAGGCCTCATCTGTCTGTGTTATTGGATCAGGAGCCCTGTCCCCAAGGTGGTCAACCAGCCCAGATAACAGACCTCATCTGTCTGTGTTATTGGATCAGGATCCCTGTCCCCAAGGCGGTCAACCAGCCCAGATAACAGGCCTCATCTGTCTGTGTTAGTGGATCAGGAGCCCTGTCCCCAAGGTGGTCAACCAGCCCAGATAACAGACCTCATCTGTCTGTGTTATTGGATCAGGATCCCTGTCCCCAAGGTGGTCAACCAGCCCAGATAACAGGCCTCATCTGTCTGTGTTAGTGGATCAGGAGCCCTGTCCCCAAGGTGGTCAACCAGCCCAGATAACAGACCTCATCTGTCTGTGTTATTGGATCAGGATCCCTGTCCCCAAGGTGGTCAACCAGCCCAGATAACAGGCCTCATCTGTCTGTGTTAGTGGATCAGGAGCCCTGTCCCCAAGGTGGTCAACCAGCCCAGATAACAGACCTCATCTGTCTGTGTTATTGGATCAGGATCCCTGTCCCCAAGGTGGTCAACCAGCCCAGATAACAGGCCTCATCTGTCTGTGTTAGTGGATCAGGAGCCCTGTCCCCAAGGTGGTCAACCAGCCCAGATAACAGACCTCATCTGTCTGTGCTAGTGGATCAGGATCCCTGTACCCAAGGTGATCAACCAGCCCAGATAACAGACCTCATCTGTCTGTGTTAGTGGATCAGGATCCTTGTCCCCAAGGTGGTCAACCAGCCCAGATAACAGGCCTCCTCTGTCTGTCTTAGGGGATCAGGATCCCTGTCCCCAAGGTGGTCAACCAGCCCAGATAACAGACCTCATCTGTCTGTGTTAGGGGATCAGGAGCCCTGTCCCCAAGGTGGTCAACCAGCCCAGATAACAGGCCTCATCTGTCTGTGTTAGGGGATCAGGATCCCTGTCCCCAAGGTGGTCAACCAGCCCAGATAACAGGCCTCCTCTGTCTGTCTTAGGGGATCAGGAGCCCTGTCCCCAAGGTGGTCAACCAGCCCAGATAACAGACCTCATCTGTCTGTGTTAGGGGATCAGGAGCCACGGTTCAGGTAATGTCTGTGGAGTAGTTCTACCGTGAACCAGATAACAGACCTCCTCTGTCTGTGTTAGTGGATCAAGAGCCCTGTTCCCAAGGTGGTCAACCAGCCCAGATAACAGACCTCATCTGTCTGTCTTAGTGGATCAGGAGCCACGGTTCAGGTAATGTCTGTGGAGTAGTTCTACCGTGAACCAGATAACAGACCTCCTCTGTCTGTGTTAGTGGATCAAGAGCCCTGTCCCCAAGGTGGTCAACCAGCCCAGATAACAGGCCTCATCTGTCTGTGTTAGTGGATCAAGAGCCCTGTCCCCAAGGTGGTCAACCAGCCCAGATAACAGGCCTCATCTGTCTGTCTTAGTGGATCAGGAGCCACGGTTCAGGTAGTGTCTGTGGAGTAGGTCAACCAGCCCAGATAACAGGCCTCATCTGTCTGTCTTAGTGGATCAGGAGCCACGGTTCAGGTAGTGTCTGTGGAGTAGGTCAACCAGCCCAGATAACAGGCCTCATCTGTCTGTCTTAGTGGATCAGGAGCCACGGTTCAGGTAATGTCTGTGGAGTAGGTCAACCAGCCCAGATAACAGACCTCCTCTGTCTGTGTTAGTGGATCAAGAGCCCTGTTCCCAAGGTGGTCAACCAGCCCAGATAACAGACCTCCTCTGTCTGTCTTAGTGGATCAGGAGCCACGGTTCAGGTAGTGTCTGTGGAGTAGTTCTACCGTGAACCAGATGACCAAGTGTTACCGGTAACCGGTCTGGCCCTCAAGGCATGAGGGACGTCAACAGATTAGATCACCACAGATCAACCCCTAACCCCTGGAAGTCAGTTGGTCTGCCGGTGTTGAAAGTGCAGCCAAGCTGTGGTACACACACACACACACACACACACACACACACACACACACACACACACACACACACACACACACACACACACACACACACACACACACACACACACACACACACACACACACACACACACACACAGACAGGCAGACAGACACACAGACACACAGACAGACAGGCAGACAGACACACAGACACACACACACACACACACTAAACCCTTCACATTCTCAACTCTAGATAGAGGAGGATAAAACCACACAGGGAAATGGAATCATGATGCTGGTCACATATTGGAATGGCTTTATGTTCAGGGATTTTTCTACCGTTGAAATCCTAAGCATTTTTGGGGGAAAAAAACACTTTCAGTGTAAACTTAAACAACTAAAACGAGATATAAAGTATGTAGAAAAGATAATGGAGTTATATATTTAAAAAATATACAAAAAATCTTTGAGAAATAACAATCACCAAAATAAAAGCTAGTCAGGGAGAATTGAAAATTGCAAAAACAATGTTTTAGCAGTGTTGATTTTGTTGTTATGTTTGAGCAAAAGAACACAGAATTAGCCATTTTCAAAATGTATAAAGATGCAGGAAACTAGCTTTAGAACGACAACATTTTCTCTCAACTCCATGGAGAAACGTGTAGAATTGCAGCGCCAGGACGAGGGCCTCTAGAATGTTCTCTACAGCGCCAAGACGAGGGCCTCTAGAATGTTCTCTACAGCCCCAGGACGAGGGCCTCTAGAATGTTCTCTACAGCCCCAGGACGAGGGCCTCTAGAATGTTCTCTACAGCCCCAGGACGAGGGCCTCTAGAATGTTCTCTACAGCCCCAGGACGAGGGCCTCTAGAATGTTCTCTACAGCTCCAAGACGAGGGCCTCTAGAATGTTCTCTACAGCGCCAGGACGAGAGCCTCTAGAATGTTCTCTACAAACTAGCCACACCGACCGTGCCCATCGCCACTCCAACCACCTCAGCCCCTGTTTCACCCGGAGAAAAGCCTGACGTTACAGTAATCTAATCAACCGTGCCTTTCAGACAGCTCTTGATCAATAATCTATTCTCAGTCAGAGCAGACAGGAGACACTGCTGTAAAATGTTCTATTCAGAGAATGTCCGATACTAACCGAATGCTTGTTCTTATCTAAAAAGACACCAAAGGAAAATATAATAAAAACATTGTTCCAAGTAGGAGAATGGCCGGAAAACTAGATTTAGCCGTTTATACCAGTATTGATACCTGGACTGTTTGGGGTTTGTACTTTACATGACGGTATTTCAATGTTTGGATTGTTCCATGTAATATAAATGCAATAACGGAGTGATTAAACTGAACAAATTATGGCAATCATCTGTTCTTACTGACAATCATCCGTTCTTACTGACAATCATCCGTTCTTACTGGCAATCATCCGTTCTTACTGACAATCATCCGTTCTTACTGGCAATCATCCGTTCTTACTGGCAATCATCCGTTCTTACTGGCAATCATCCGTTCTTACTGGCAATCATCCGTTCTTACTGGCAATCATCCGTTCTTACTGGCAATCATCCGTTCTTACTGGCAATCATCCGTTCTTACTGGCAATCATCCGTTCTTACTGACAATCATCCGTTCTTACTGGCAATCATCCGTTCTTTCTGGCAATCATCCGTTCTTACTGACAATCATCCGTTCTTACTGGCAATCATCCGTTCTTACTGACAATCATCCGTTCTTACTGACAATCATCCGTTCTTACTGGCAATCATCCGTTCTTACTGGCAATCATCCGTTCTTACTGGCAATCATCCGTTCTTACTGACAATCATCCGTTCTTACTGACAATCATCCGTTCTTACTGACAATCATCCGTTCTTACTGGCAATCATCCGTTCTTACTGGCAATCATCCGTTCTTACTGGCAATCATCCGTTCTTACTGGCAATCATCCGTTCTTACTGGCAATCATCCGTTCTTACTGACAATCATCCGTTCTTACTGGCAATCATCCGTTCTTACTGACAATCATCCGTTTCTTACTACCAGTCTGGGCTGCAGGTAGCCTAGTGGTTAAGAGTGTTGGGCCAATTACTGAAAGGTCACTGGTTCAAATCCCTTGAACTGACTAGGTGAAAAATCTGTCGATGTGCCCTTGAGCAAGGCACTTAACCCTAATTGTTCCTTTACGTGGCTCTGGATAAGAGCGTCTACTAAATGACTAAACTGTAGTGAGAAAATGATAACAGTTAGAAACTGCTAATTTGCCCCTGAATGCCCCAGCTCCAAGTGGACTGTGTCCCAAATACACCATGCCTGGATTACAGCAGGAACAACATAGAACAGCCTATAGCCTCATTCTGTGTCAGGACAGGTTAGTTCCCAGTTTAACAGACATTTGGGGACAACCTGTCTGTTTAGTAGAAAACATTGTTGACAATGTAGGGGTGGAAGGAGAAAGCACCGCCGGCCAATAAAAACACTGGGAAGAGAAGGGGGTGAAATCTGTGTTGTAAAATCAAATACTTAGCCAACATGTCCCAGTCCCAAATGGCACCCTATACCCGTTATAGTGCACTACTTTTGGTCAGTTAATGCACTACATAGGGAATAGGGTGCCATTTTGGGTCCATGCAAACACATCTCCAGGAGAACTGTCTGATTTGTCTTAGCCAACATCAAGTCCAGCTCCCATCCCACGCAACCAAACACGTCTCCACTTGTAAGTCCTCAGTCCTCTCTGACATTATCTCGACAGGCCTTCCCACAAACAAACCTCCCTGTTCTGCACAACACACTGCGGAACCATGTTGTGTGTGTCTGTGTCCTAAATGTGCTCGTTTCCCCCTCCTCATCGTCCTGGGAACAGGATCAGAAGCTGTTATCACACTTTACTACCATCATTACAGACAAGGATGTACCAGTATTGACAGGCCTGTCACTGGTCTGTTAGAGACAGAGATGTACCAGTATTGACAGGCCTGTCACTGGTCTGTTAGAGACAGAGATGTACCAGTATTGACAGGCCTGTCACTGGTCTGTTAGAGACAGAGATGTACCAGTATTGACAGGCCTGTCACTGGTCTGTTAGAGACAGAGATGTACCAGTATTGACAGGCATGTCACTGGTCTGTTACTGTTAGAGACAGAGATGTACCAGTATTGACAGGCCTGTCACTGGTCTGTTACTGTTAGAGACAGAGATGTACCAGTATTGACAGGCCTGTCACTGGTCTGGTAGAGACAGAGATGTACCAGTATTGACAGGCCTGTCACTGGTCTGGTAGAGACAGAGATGTACCAGTATTGACAGGCCTGTCACTGGTCTGGTAGAGACAGAGATGTACCAGTATTGACAGGCCTGTCACTGGTCTGTTAGAGACAGAGATGTACCAGTATTGACAGGCCTGTCACTGGTCTGTTAGAGACAGTGATGTACCAGTATTGACAGGCCTGTCACTGGTCTGTTACTGTTAGAGACAGAGATGTACCAGTATTGACAGGCCTGTCACTGGTCTGTTACTGTTAGAGACAAGAGTGGAGTCAGTGTTGTGGTAATGACAGGATGTTGAATCTTCCTCAGTCACATTCACAACAGCTGATGATGTCAGAGGAGCCATTACCTCCTCACAGCTAACCATTCATGACAGCTTACGGAGACTAGAGTCAGTGAGACCACAGAAGACCACACTAAGTCTGACTGACAGGCTGAAACAAGCCTGAACTCCTCAATAAACCGTGGAAGAAAAGTTTCTGGCTAAACTGGAAATGCAGGATAAAGTTAATATTGAACAGTAACACCCTGAAGGCCCCAGACAGACAGGCAGACAGATGAGGCCTCCTTGTGACTGCAGGGGGGAGAAATGTGTTTCCAAGCAACCACCTCTCTCAAAGACCTGACACTCCTCTCCTCTCCCTCTCTCTCTCTCTCCTCTGTCTGTGGCAACCACCTCTCTCAATGACCTGACACTCCACTCCTCTCCCTCTCTCTCTCTCTCTCCTCTGTCTGTGGCAACCACCTCTCTCGACGACCTGACACTCCACTCCTCTTCTTTCCCTCTCTCTCTCTCTCTCCTCTGTCTGTGTGTCTCTCTCTCTCCTCTCCTCTCCCTCTCTCTCTCTCTCTCCTCTGTCTGTGTGTCTCTCTCTCTCTCCTCTCCCTCTCCCTCTCTCTCTCTCCTCTGTCTGTGGCAACCACCTCTCTCAACGACCTGACACTCCTCTCCTCTCCCTCTCTCTCTCTCCTCTGTCTG
>NC_143024.1:8770000-8772500 GCF_057628025.1 Oncorhynchus mykiss
AAATCTTTGCTTGCTTTATTGACTTTAAAAAAGCATTTGATTCGATTTGGCACGAAGGGCTATTCTACAAAATTCTACAAAGTGGGCTTGGTGGTAAGGTGTATGACTTAAAATGTATGTACACAGAAAATAAGTGTGCAATAAAAATCAAAAACCAAAGAACAGAATTTTTTTCACAATGTCGAGGTGTGAGACAAGGCTGCAATTTGAGTCCAAATCTTTTCAACATTTATATCAATGAATTAGCAGACATGTTGGACCAATCTCCAGCCCCAGGACTCACACTATTTGACACAGAGGTGAAATACCTGCTATATGCTGATGACTTGGTACTTCTATCACCAACCAAAGAAGGTCTTCAACAAAACATTAATATTCTGGAGCAATATTGCCATAATTGGGCCCTGGCAGTAAATTTCCAAAAAACTAAAATCATGATTTTCCAAAAAAAACCCAGATGTCAGAAACACAAATGTAAATTCACCCTGAACAACACCTTAATTGAACACACAAAAAATTACACCTACCTTGGTCTGACCATATCTGCATCGGGAAACTTTAATATGGCAGTGAAGGCACTCAAAGAAAAAGCCCGCAGAGCAATGTATGCAATAAAAATGAAATTATTCAAAATCAACATCCCAATTAGAATTTGGACTAAAATATTTGACAGTGTAATCCTACCAATAGCACTTTATGGAAGTGAGGTTTGGGGGCCACTCAATAAACTGGATTTTAAAATGTGGGACAAACATCCAATTGAAACCCTACATGCAGAATTCTGTCGGAAAATTCTACAAGTCCAGAGAAATACACCAACTAATGCATGTAGGGCAGAATTGGGCCGTTTTCCAGTAATAATGAAAATACAGAAAAGATCATTAAAATTTTGGCTACATCTAAATTCAAGTCCAAATTCGAGTCTGCAATTTAAAGCACTTCAAGACCAAGAGCTGAGCCCAGAAACGAGCCCTCTCAGTCAGCTGGTGTTGGACCTCACCAACCAAGCTGACACCAGCACTGCTTCAAAAGAAAGAATTCCAATAAACAAAATCATGAACCAATCAAAGGAATCATACTTACAATACTGGAAAAACGAAACAAAATCCCAAAGCCGACTAAATTGCTATCTGACCCTAAACAGAGAATATGAATTGGCTGATTATCTCTACTCTGTCAGAGATACGAAGCAGAGACAGATCCTTACCAAGTACAGGCTGAGTGACCACCGATTGGCAATAGAAACCGGCAGACATAAAAAGACATGGCTACCCAAAGAGGAGCGTGTATGTGGTCACTGCATGACAGGGGAGGTAGAGACAGAGATGCACTTTCTCCTTTACTGTGATAAATATTCCTCACAAAGAGACTCATTATTCACAGAAATGACTACATATATTCCAAATTTTTACAAATTGAACCCAGAGGAAAAACTAAGAATACTCATGGGCGAAGGAGCAATGGCTCCTCTTGCAGCCAAATATGTATTTTCCTGCCATAGCCTGAGGGACACTGAATAATAACATCTGCATAGTAAACAGTAACTTACTTATTATTACTATTATTGTTATTACTATAATTATTAATGTTTACTGTAGACTGTTACCATTTTATTGTTATTATTTTTGTATTTAATTTTGTATTATTATTTACTACCATTTTATATTATTATTTGCTATCATTTATAATTTTGTTACAATGTATATGGTATACATTGTTGCTTTGGCAATATTGACACAATGTTTTTCATGCCAATAAAGCAGCTTGAATTTGAATTTGAATTTGAGAGAGAGAGAGAGAGAGAAAGAGAGAGAGAGACAGAGACAGAGAGAGAGAGAGAGAGAGAGAGAGAGAGAGAGAGAGAGAGACAGAGAGACAGAGAGAGAGAGAGAGAGAGAGAGAGAGACAGAGAGAGAGAGAGAGAGAGAGAGAGAGAGAGAGAGACAGAGAGAGAGAGAGAGAGAGAGAGAGAGAGAGAGAGAGAGAGAGAGAGAGAAGTCTTCTCATGCTTTGTTGATTTCAAAAAAGCCTTCGACTCAATCTGGCATGAGGGTCTGCTATACAAACTGATGGAAAGTGGTGTTGGGGGTAAAACATACGACATTATAAAATCCATGTACACAAACAACAAGTGTGCGGTTAAAATTGGCAAAAAACACACACATTTCTTCACACAGGGTCGTGGGGTTAGACAGGGATGCAGCTTAAGCCCCACCCTCTTCAACATATATATCAACGAATTGGCGCGGGCACTAGAAAAGTCTGCAGCACCCGGCCTCCCCCTGCTAGAATCCGAAGTCAAATGTCTGCTGTTTGCCGATGATCTGGTGCTTCTGTCACCAACCAAGGAGGGCCTACAGCAGCACCTAGATCTTATGCACAGATTCTGTCAGACCTGGGCCCTGACAGTAAATCTCAGTAAGACCAAAATAATGGTGTTCCAAAAAAGGTCCAGTCACCAGGACCACAAATACAAATTCCATCTAGACACTGTTGCCCT
>NC_143024.1:8777500-8830000 GCF_057628025.1 Oncorhynchus mykiss
ACCACTAGGCTACCTGCCTCCCCCCTCTAACCACTAGGCTACCTGCCTCCCCCCTCTAACCACTAGGCTACCTGCCTCCCCCTCTAATTTACCACCTGTTGAAACTCCCAAGCTCCATCCCACCAAAACAGTCTGAAATCTCATGCAGCCTTTTCAAACAGCTCTTATACTAAAATGACATTATAATCATTTTCATTATTGCACAGTATTATTCCAACCTCATAGTGTGGAAAAATGGCATTCATAAAGTTTTAAGAGAAGTTTATGAATGCCAATAAATATATATATATATATACAGACAACACAGCAAAATCAAGTTTTTGACTGTACTGGGCCTTTAACACAGGATTAAACACATTTCACGTCAGCTTGGCCAGTAGCTGCGGTCGTACACTGAAGACGAGAATTTATCTTGCATTGCATTTGAGTTACAGAGATAAAGTGAGAAGGCAAATAGTGATGCTGCAAAGCAAAGACCGTGTAGTGGGTTCAATACATCTGAGGTGAGAGAGGAGCAGCTGAATCATGTTATAAAACACAACAACCTCCACATCCGCAGATTCACTAATACTGATGGATCATTTTCAGAGACAGGGTGGAAAGATGCAGGTTCCTCCAGTCAGCCAGCCAGCCAGTCAGTCAGTCAGTCAGCCAGCCAGCTAGCCAGCCAGCCAGCCAGCCAGCCAGCCACAGCCAGCCAGCCAGCCAGCCAGCCAGCCAGCCAGCCATCCATCCATCCAGCCAGTCAGCCAGCCAGCCAGCCAGTCAGATATATAACAGCAGCAGGCAGGTCTGAGAGAGACAGACGTGTCCAGACTCATACAGAACTACTGAGGCACGGTGATAATCACACAGATATTTGTCTTGGGTCCTGCATGGCCTCTTGTCAACGCAACACACAGTACAACACGGTTATTTAAAACTCACAAACGTCATTATGTAGACCTGCGTATTTACTGAGGGGAGGATTTCACGACAACAACATTAAGGATTACAAAGATAATAAAGGGAATTGAACTGAACTAATTTAAATATTCAGTGAAATTACAGGCTAATAAAGTGAATTGAACTGAACCAATTAAGATAATCTTCGAAATTACAGGCTAATAAAGTGAATTGAACTGAACTAATTTAAATATTCAGTGAAATTACAGGCTAATAAAGTGAATTGAACTGAACCAATTAAGATAATCTACGAAATTACAGGCTAATAAAGTGAATTGAACTGAACTAATTTAAATATTCAGTGAAATTACAGGCTAATAAAGTGAATTGAACTGAACTAATTTAAATATTCAGTGAAATTACAGGCTAATAAAGTGAATTGAACTGAACCAATTAAGATAATCTACGAAATTACAGGCTAATAAAGTGAATTGAACTGAACTAATTTAAATATTCAGTGAAATTACAGGCTAATAAAGTGAATTGAACTGAACTAATTTAAATATTCAGTGAAATTACAGGCTAATAAAGTGAATTGAACTAAATTGAATGGGTGGGAGGACTTGTGACAGTAAATCCAAGTGCTCTGCTGTGTTTCATTGTCAGCACAATGTCTCAGGCATAATTTACTATGACTGAAAACATCTCCTGGACATCAGAACAGTCATCACTAACCTCCAACTGGATCAACAGTTCTACTTCAACGAGTCGGCAGACTATCACGGCTTCAGGGTGTGGTAAGCAGTAGCTGTGGGATGCTGCAGTGGCCTCGTTTCTCTCTCCTCAGAGACCTGGCCTGGCCTCAGCCTCGTTCCTCTCTCCCCAGAGCCCTGGCCTCAGACTACATTAGAGACCTAGCTGGCTGGATCAGAGTGCTAGTGAAGGCTGGCTAGGTGGATAGCTGGCAGGGGATGGAACAGGGCCAATGGCATCATTAAGGGCTGCATGTTCTAACGGGCCTCTGCCTCGGCCCATCTAAATAGGGTCTCAAACTCTGCCTCCTAGTGCTCTTCCCTCCCTCTCCCTCTCCCCTTCTGCCCCCCCCCCTCTCTCTCTCAGTCCCCTATCTCTCTCTTCCTCTCCCACCCCCTCTCTCTGTCTCCCTTTCTTTCCTCTGTCTCCCTCTTTCTCTGCCTCTCTCTCTCTCTCTCTCCACTTCAAAGCCCATGACTTTATCCCTGTCCTGCTCGTCGGGCGGGCCCAGGCCACCACAGCCAGATGAACTCCCTCAATTGGCATTAATTAAGGGAGGAGTGAATAGACTGAACTGGGCACGCTCACAAAAGGCCTCACTGTTATCGTTTAGCACAGTACAGTAGCCTCAATGCTCTGAAGCTCTGGATTCACATACAATGACATGACACATACAAAAGTCAGAGGCGGCTATTTATACAGCCTGCAGTCTATTGAGCCTCTTCCTACAGGGAACCATTCTATAGTCAGGGAAAATATGGTCTGAAAGAGCAGCAATCACTAGCTCTATCTATATTAATGGAAAAATGGATCAGCTTCTCAGAACCTTACCGAGAGGAGAGATCAGCCTCTCAGAACCCTACCCAGAGGAGAGATCAGCTTCTCAGAACCTTACCCAGAGGAGGGATCAGCCTCTCAGAACCCTACCCAGAGGAGGGATCAGCCTCTCAGAACCCTACCGAGAGGAGAGATCAGCTTCTCAAAACCCTACCCAGAGGAGGGATCAGCCTCTCAGAACCCTACCCAGAGGAGAGATCAGCCTCTCAGAACCCTACCAAGAGGAGAGATCAGCCTCTCAGAACCCTACCGAGAGGAGAGATCAGCCTCTCAGAACCCTACCCAGAGGAGAGATCAGCCTCTCAGAACCCTACCCAGAGGAGAGATCAGCCTCTCAGAACCCTACCCAGAGGAGAGATCAGCCTCTCAGAACCCTACCCAGAGGAGAGATCAGCCTCTCAGAACCCTACCCAGAGGAGAGATCAACCTCTCAGAACCCTACCCAGAGGAGAGATCAGCCTCTCAGAACCCTACCCAGAGGAGAGATCAGCCTCTCAGAACCCTACCCAGAGGAGAGATCAGCCTCTCAGAACCCTACCCAGAGGAGAGATCAGCATCTCAGAACCCTACCCAGAGGAGAGATCAGCGTCTCAGAACCCTGCCCAGAGGAGAGATCAGCATCTCAGAACCCTACCGAGAGGAGGGATCAGCCTCTCAGAACCCTACCCAGAGGAGAGATCAGCCTCTCAGAACCCTACCGAGAGGAGAGATCAGCCTCTCAGAACCCTACCCAGAGGGATCAGCGTCTCAGAACCTTACCCAGAGGAGAGATCAGCCTCTCAGAACCCTACCCAGAGGAGAGATCAGCCTCTCAGAACCCTACCCACAGGAGGGATCAGCATCTCAGAACCCTACCGAGAGGGGAGATCAGCATCTCAGAACCCTACCGAGAGGGGAGATCAGCCTCTCAGAACCCTACCGAGAGGAGAGATCAGCGTCTCAGAACCCTACCCAGAGGAGAGATCAGCGTCTCAGAACCGTACCGAGAGGAGAGATCAGCCTCTCAGAACCCTACCGAGAGGAGAGATCAGCCTCTCAGAACCCTACCGAGAGGAGAGATCAGCCTCTCAGAACCCTACCCAGAGGAGGGATCAGCCTCTCAGAACCGTACCGAGAGGAGAGATCAGCCTCTCAGAACCCTACCGAGAGGAGAGATCAGCCTCTCAGAACCCTACCGAGAGGAGAGATCAGCCTCTCAGAACCCTACCCAGAGGAGGGATCAGCCTCTCAGAACCCTACCCAGAGGAGGGATCAGCCTCTCAGAACCCTACCCAGAGGAAAGATCAGCCTCTCAGAACCCTTTTCCAGCATGCCTCTCTCCATGATCTCCAGGAGATGTGCTCTCTACTCTGTCCATATCCCAGAGGCTTCTGTTTGTTTTTTCTTTGAGAAAGGGGATAAAGTTCAGTAGAGTACTTTATCTATACTAAAGGGATAGAGTTCAGTAGACTACTTTATAGATACTAAAGGGATATAGTTCAGTAGAGTACATTATAGATACTAAAAGGGATAGAGTTCAGTAGAGTACTTTATAGATACTAAAACTATTCAAGAAAATCAAATTCCTCTTTAGCAACTGTATTAGGCAAAAGCAACTGAAGTTAAATAATGTTGTTAGAAAAATGACAAAAAGTTAAGTGTCTTACACAAAGGTATATTTATAAAATATAAATAAATATAATGTGAAATATTATTTTATATAAATATAAAATATATATTTTCAAATGTCAAATGTCCACTCCTGGATTTACACAACGGAAGTGTTAACAAGTGTCGTCCTTTAAATCACATCTGTGAACATCCAATTTAACAGTTAACAAATTGATTGTAAACCATCTCATTCAAGGGAAACAGCCCAGAACTCTTCTAACTAAGGTAAAGTGGGAGAGTTGAAAAGGCTGATGGACTTGGAGAACAGGAGAGAGAGTGAAAACCCTGGCTGGATATCAAGGTGGTGAGTGACTGGATGAAGGTGAAGAAACACAAACAGCAGAGGATTCTACTAACATTATAAAACTGTGACTCACACACAGCAGCTGACACGGCCAAGGCAAACAGAAGAGTTCCACTCCTGCCGTCGCAGAGCCTCTTATTTCATCATTCAACATACAGTCCACCTCCTCTACCATGTGACAGGGTTTCAACTAGACAGTCCACCTCCTCTACCATGTGACAGGGTTTCAAATTGACAGTCCACCTCCTCTACCATGTGACAGGGTTTCAACTAGACAGTCCACCTCCTCTACCATGTGACAGGGTTTCAAATTGACAGTCCACCTCCTCTACCATGTGACAGGGTTTCAACTAGACAGTCCACCTCCTCTACCATGTGACAGGGTTTCAACTAGACAGTCCATCTCCTCTACCATGTGACAGGGTTTCAACTAGACAGTCCATCTCCTCTACCATGTGACAGGGTTTCAACTAGACAGTCCATCTCCTCTACCATGTGACAGGGTTTCAACTAGACAGTCCATCTCCTCTACCATGTGACAGGGTTTCAACTAGACAGTCCACCTCCTCTACCATGTGACAGGGTTTCAACTAGACAGTCCATCTCCTCTACCATGTGACAGGGTTTCAACTAGACAGTACACCTCCTCTACCATGTGACAGGGTTTCAACTAGATCAACTAGACAGTCCACCTCCTCTACCATGTGACAGGGTTTCAACTAGACAGTCCGCCTCCTCTACCATGTGACAGGGTTTCAACTAGACAGTCCACCTCCTCTACCATGTGACAGGGTTTCAACTAGACAGTCCACCTCCTCTACCATGTGACAGGGTTTCAACTAGACAGTCCATCTCCTCTACCATGTGACAGGGTTTCAACTAGACAGTCCACCTCCTTTGCCATGTGACAGGGTTTCAACTAGACAGTCCATCTCCTCCACCATGTGACAGGGTTTCAACTAGACAGTCCACCTCCTCTACCATGTGACAGGGTTTCAACTAGACAGTCCATCTCCTCTACCATGTGACAGGGTTTCAACTAGACAGTCCATCTCCTCTACCATGTGACAGGGTTTCAACTAGACAGTCCATCTCCTCTACCATGTGACAGGGTATCAACTAGATCAACTAGACAGTCCACCTCCTCTACCATGTGGCCAGGGTTTCAACTAGGCAGTCCACCTCCTCTACCATGTGGCCAGGGTTTCAACTAGACAGTCCACCTCCTCTACCATGTGACAGGGTTTCAACTAGACAGTCCATCTCCTCTACCATGTGACAGGGTTTCAACTAGACAGTCCACCTCCTCTACCATGTGACAGGGTTTCAACTAGACAGTCCACCTCCTCTACTACGTGACAGGGTATCAACTAGATCAACTAGACAGTCCACCTCCTCTACCATGTGGCCAGGGTTTCAACTAGACAGTCCACCTCCTCTACCATGTGACAGGGTTTCAACTAGACAGTCCACCTCCTCTACCATGTGACAGGGTTTCAACTAGACAGTCCACCTCCTCTACCATGTGACAGGGTTTCAACTAGACAGTCCACCTCCTCTACCATGTGACAGGGTTTCAACTAGACAGTCCATCTCCTCTACCATGTGACAGGGTTTCAACTAGACAGTACACCTCCTCTACCATGTGACAGGGTTTCAACTAGATCAACTAGACAGTCCACCTCCTCTACCATGTGACAGGGTTTCAACTAGACAGTCCGCCTCCTCTACCATGTGACAGGGTTTCAACTAGACAGTCCACCTCCTCTACCATGTGACAGGGTTTCAACTAGACAGTCCACCTCCTCTACCATGTGACAGGGTTTCAACTAGACAGTCCATCTCCTCTACCATGTGACAGGGTTTCAACTAGACAGTCCACCTCCTCTACCATGTGACAGGGTTTCAACTAGACAGTCCATCTCCTCTACCAAGTGACAGGGTTTCAACTAGACAGTCCATCTCCTCTACCAAGTGACAGGGTTTCAACTAGACAGTCCACCTCCTCTACCATGTGACAGGGTTTCAACTAGACAGTCCACCTCCTCTACCATGTGACAGGGTTTCAACTAGACAGTCCACATCCTCTACCATGTGACAGGGTTTCAACTAGACAGTCCATCTGCTGTACCATGTGACAGGGTTTCAACTAGACAGTCCACCTCCTCTACCATGTGACAGGGTTTCAACTAGACAGTCCACCTCCTCTACCATGTGACAGGGTTTCAACTAGACAGTCCACCTCCTCTACCATGTGACAGGGTTTCAACTAGACAGTCCACCTCCTCTACCATGTGACAGGGTTTCAACTAGACAGTCCACCTCCTCTACCATGTGACAGGGTTTCAACTAGACAGTCCACCTCCTCTATCATGTGACAGGGTTTCAACTAGACAGTCCATCTCCTCTACCATGTGACAGGGTTTCAACTAGACAGTCCATCTCCTCTACCATGTGACAGGGTTTCAACTTTCTGTTGACAGGATGTGACTCATCTTTGCTCATGCTATGAAGCTGTGAAAACAGTGTGGGTTTGGAAAACATCGTGAGTCTTAAAGGTGGGAGTAAAAGCTAGAATATTGCTTTGGGAAACAACACAAACCCTTGCAGTGGTAAAGAGAGATAAACACTCCCTTTAAAGAGGAGCCAGTTAAGAGAAAAGTAAACTACACTTGAATGTCTTTTTCAGACTACTAAACAACCCCTTGTACTTATACGTAAGCCTGAACAGAACAACAGAACAGAAGAGAACAGAACAGAACAGGACAGATCAGAAGAGAACAGAACACAACAGAACAGAAGAGAACAGAACAGAACAGAACAGAAGAGAACAGAACAGAACACAACACAACAGAACAGAAGAGAACAGAACACAACAGAACAGAAGAGAACAGAACAGAACACAACAGAACAGAAGAGAACAGGACAGATCAGAACACAACAGAAGAGAACAGAACAGAAGAGAACAGAACAGAACACAACAGAACAGAAGAGAACAGAACAGAACACAACAGAACACAACAGAACAGAAGAGAACAGAACAGAAGACAACAGAACAGAAGACCTGTCCTCAGGTAAACCCTCTGACTGATCCAATCAAAGCCGGAGTGTTACTGTACCCATCTATCCATGAAAGGTGACTACAATAAACCTTGGCACATTAAACACAGTAATACTTGAATGCAAACGGTTGTTCTTTGTTTAATTGACATTCTTATTACTTCAGGAGGCTCTGAGTCGGAAAGCTGTGTCGACTTTACATTATTGGGGAAATAAAAATGTTGACAACAATGTACTTCCTGTAGTTTAAACCTCTCCAAATAAGATGATAACAGATGTAGGCCTATATACTCTATATCTAACCTCAACACCCTCTACCACTCATTTCATATTAAACTGTATTGTTATATGAGTTTATGAGGTCACATTCCTGTCTCAATAAAGTATCTTGTAAAATCTGAACGAACATCAATATGGGACTAATATTGACGTACTGCAAGCCCACAACATGAAGACTGTATCTCATCTGCAGTCGTCTGTCACCAGTCCAAGTCTGGGAGGAAATAGATGAAATGATAAGATCATAAAAAAAAAAAAAAATATGAAAAAACTTTATTGATGTCTTTAATTTGTGCCAAAAATCCTGTGAGGCGAAACAACGCTATTGAAAGCCTTTGATGAGTGTAAAGCCGGTATGTACAGGTTATAACGACACCGGGAAACTCACTTCCTTCTCTGATTTACAGGGTATTGTTATGGGTATACTGTTGTAGTTAAGAGTGTATTTAAAAAATATATATATATTTATCCGTTATTTTACCAGGTAAGTTGACTGAGAACACGTTCTCATTTACAGCAACGACCTGGGGAATAGTTACAGGGGAGAGGAGGGGGATGAATGAGCCAATTGTAAACTGGGGGTTATTAGGTGACCGTGATGGTTTGAGGGTCAGATTGGGAATTTAGCCAGGACACCGGGGTTAACACCCCTACTCTTACGATAAGTGCCATGGGATCTTTAATGACCTCAGAGAGTCAGGACACCCGTTTAACGTCCCATCCGAAAGACGGCACCCTGCATTGGGAATTTTTTTTAGACCAGAAGAAAGAGTGCCTCCTACTGACCCTCCAACACCACTTCCAGCAGCATCTGGTCTCCCATCCAGGGACTGACCAGGACCAACCCTGCTTAGCTTCAGAAGCAAGCCAGCAGTGGTATGCAGGGTGGTATGCAGGGTGGTATACTGCAGGGTGGTATGCTGCAGGGTGGTATGCTGCAGGGTGGTATGCTGCAGGGTGGTATGCTGCAGGGTGGTATGCTGCAGGGTGGTATGCTGCAGGGTGGTGTGCTGCAGGGTGGTGTGCTGCAGGGTGGTATGCTGCAGGGTGGTGGTATGCAGGGTGGTATGCTGCAGGGTGGTATGCTGCAGGGTGGTATGCTGCAGGGTGGTGGTATGCAGGGTGGTATGCTGCAGGGTGGTATGCTGCAGGGTGGTATGCTGCAGGGTGGTATGCTGCAGGGTGGTATGCTGCAGGGTGGTATACTGCAGGGTGGTATGCTGCAGGGTGGTGGTATGCAGGGTGGTATGCTGCAGGGTGGTATGCTGCAGGGTGGTATGCTGCAGGGTGGTATGCTGCAGGGTGGTATGCTGCAGGGTGGTGGTATGCAGGGTGGTATGCTGCAGGGTGGTATGCTGCAGGGTGGTATGCTGCAGGGTGGTATGCTGCAGGGTGGTATGCTGCAGGGTGGTGGTATGCAGGGTGGTATGCAGGGTGGTATGCTGCAGGGTGGTATGCTGCAGGGTGGTATGCTGCAGGGTGGTGGTATGCAGGGTGGTATGCTGCAGGGTGGTATGCAGGGTGGTATGCTGCAGGGTGGTATGCTGCTGGGTGGTATACTGCAGGGTGGTGGTATGCAGGGTGGTATGCTGCAGGGTGGTGGTATGCAGGGTGGTATACTGCAGGGTGGTGGTATGCAGGGTGGTATGCTGCAGGGTGGTGGTATGCAGGGTGGTATGCTGCAGGGTGGTATGCTGCAGGGTGGTATGCTGCAGGGTGGTATGCTGCTGGGTGGTATGCTGCAGGGTGGTGGTATGCAGGGTGGTATGCTGCAGGGTGGTATGCAGGGTGGTATGCTGCAGGGTGGTATGCTGCAGGGTGGTGTGCATAACACTGGGGTTATACAGTACATACAGTCTATGTCCTACTAATCAGACCTGGAGGGCCTAACCTTCCTAAATACTGATAGTTGCCATGGAGACAGCTCGTACTACACTCTCTAACTGACTCTACTACTATAACCTAGTGATACCTCTCTGACTACTACTATAACCTAGTGATACCTCTCTGACTCTACTACTATAACCTAGTGATACCTCTCTGACTCTACTACTATAACCTAGTGTTACCTCTCTGACTCTACTACTATAACCTAGTGATACCTCTCTGACTACTACTATAACCTAGTGTTACCTCTCTGACTCTACTACTATAACCTAGTGTTACCTCTCTGACTCTACTACTATAACCTAGTGTTACCTCTCTGACTCTACTACTATAACCTAGTGTTACCTCTCTGACTACTACTATAACCTAGTGTTACCTCTCTGACTACTACTATAATCTAGTGTTACACCTCTGACTCTACTACTATAACCTAGTGATACCTCTCTGACTACTACTATAATCTAGTGTTACACCTCTGACTCTACTACTATAACCTAGTGTTACCTCTCTGACTCTACTACTATAACCTAGTGTTACCTCTCTGACTCTACTACTATAACCTAGTGATACCTCTCTGACTACTACTATAACCTAGTGTTACCTCTCTGACTCTACTACTATAACCTAGTGATACCTCTCTGACTCTACTACTATAACCTAGTGTTACCTCTCTGACTCTACTACTATAACCTAGTGTTACCTCTCTGACTACTACTATAACCTAGTGATACCTCTCTGACTACTACTATAACCTAGTGTTACCTCTCTGACTCTACTACTATAACCTAGTGTTACCTCTCTGACTACTACTATAACCTAGTGATACCTCTCTGACTCTACTACTATAACCTAGTGATACCTCTGACTCTACTACTATAACCTAGTGATACCTCTCTGACTACTACTATAACCTAGTGATACCTCTCTGACTCTACTACTATAACCTAGTGATACCTCTCTGACTACTACTATAACCTAGTGATACCTCTCTGACTCTACTACTATAACCTAGTGTTACCTCTCTGACTCTACTACTATAACCTAGTGTTACCTCTCTGACTCTACTACTATAACCTAGTGTTACCTCTCTGACTCTACTACTATAACCTAGTGTTACCTCTCTGACTCTACTACTATAACCTAGTGATACCTCTCTGACTCTACTACTATAACCTAGTGTTACCTCTCTGACTCTACTACTATAACCTAGTGATACCTCTGACTCTACTACTATAACCTAGTGTTACCTCTCTGACTCTACCTACTATAACCTAGTGATACCTCTGACTCTACTATTATAACCTAGTGTTATCTCTCTGACTCTACTACTATAACCTAGTGTTACCTCTGACTCTACTACTATAACCTAGTGATACCTCTCTGACTCTACTACTATAACCTTGTGATACCTCTCTGACTCTACTACTATAACCTAGTGTTATCTCTCTGACTCTACTACTATAACCTAGTGTTACCTCTCTGACTCTACCTACTATAACCTAGTGATACCTCTCTGACTCTACTACTATAACCTAGTGTTATCTCTCTGACTGGGGCTCCTCTGCTCTGATACTCCTGCATCATCAGTCATCATAAAACTCTAGTACTGCTTCTGTCCTTAAACCAGCCGGAGTGGCTACAGGAAAATACTTGTATGTATGTATGTGTGTGTGTGTGTGTGTGTGCTGTTCCTACGGTGCCTGACGAATGTGTGTGTCGCTGAGGTCCTATTAATAGCCCTGTGTACAGCTGGAAGTGTCAGCCTGCCGGGATGAGAATGGATTTTCTACAGCCAGCATCTCTTTCTACAGCCAGCATCTCTTTATACAGCCAGCAACTCTTTCTACAGCCAGCAACTCTTTCTACAGCCAGCAACTCTTTCTACAGCCAGCATCTCTTTCTACAGCCAGCATCTCTTTATACAGCCAGCAACTCTTTCTACAGCCAGCAACTCTTTCTACAGCCAGCAACTCTTTCTACAGCCAGCAACTCTTTCTACAGCCAGCAACTCTTTCTACAGCCAGCAACTCTTTCTACAGCCAGCAACTCTTTATACAGCCAGCAACTCTTTATACAGCCAGCAACTCTTTATACAGCCAGCAACTCTTTATACAGCCAGCAACTCTTTATACAGCCAGCAACTCCTTCTACAGCCAGCAACTCCTTCTACAGCCAGCAACTCCTTCTACAGCCAGCAGCTCTTTCTACAGCCAGCAACTCCTTCTACAGCCAGCAACTCCTTCTACAGCCAGCAACTCCTTCTACAGCCAGCAGCTCTTTCTACAGCCAGCAACTCCTTCTACAGCCAGCAGCTCTTTCTACAGCCAGCAACTCCTTCTACAGCCAGCAACTCCTTCTACAGCCAGCAACTCCTTCTACATCCAGCAACTCTTTCTACACACTTACACATACTTATACACACGCACAAGCACACACACCCTGAAGCTGGTAGGGTGGGTTCTATACGATATTATCACGATACTTAGTTGCAAATACAATATGTATTACGATTCTCACGATTCTCGAATATGTATTGCGATTCAATACTGTGATTTTATTGCCATTAGATTTTATTCCAAAAACATTTTGCTCAACAATACATCTGCTGCAGAGGGACAAGATAGAGCCACGAGAAAACAAGTTATGATCAGTCATAGAAATAAACAATTTGTCTCCCAGTTTAAAAAGAAGATGGAGAACTAGCTATGAAGGATAAATACTGTAGTTTTGGTGCAGGTACAGACAACAAGCTATGAAGGATAAATACTGGAGTTTTGGTGCAGGTACAGACAACAAGCTATGAAGGATAAATACTGTAGTTTTGGTGCAGGTACAGACAACTAGCTATGAAGGATAAATACTGTAGTTTTGGTGCAGGTACAGACAACTAGCTATGAAGGATAAATACTGGAGTTTTGGTGCAGGTACAGACAACTAGCTATGAAGGATAAATACTGTAGTTTTGGTGCAGGTACAGACAACTAGCTATGAAGGATAAATACTGGAGTTTTGGTGCAGGTACAGACAACAAGCTATGAAGGATAAATACTGGAGTTTTGGTGCAGGTACAGACAACTAGCTATGAAGGATAAATACTGGAGTTTTGGTGCAGGTACAGACAACTAGCTATAAAGGATAAATACTGGAGTTTTGGTGCAGGTACAGACAACTAGCTATGAAGGATAAATACTGGAGTTTTGGTGCAGGTACAGACAACTAGCTATGGAGGATAAATACTGGAGTTTTGGTGCAGGTACAGACAACTAGCTATGAAGGATAAATACTGGAGTTTTGGTGCAGGTACAGACAACTAGCTATGAAGGATAAATACTGGTGTTTTGGT
Source organism: Oncorhynchus mykiss (assembly GCF_057628025.1). NCBI lineage: Eukaryota > Metazoa > Chordata > Actinopteri > Salmoniformes > Salmonidae > Oncorhynchus > Oncorhynchus mykiss. The sequence continues at coordinate 8,790,499 of NC_143024.1, forward strand.
GCAGGTACAGACAACTAGCTATGAAGGGTAAATACTGGAGTTTTGGTGCAGGTACAGACAACTAGCTATGAAGGATAAATACTGTAGTTTTGGTGCAGATACAGACAACTAGCTATGAAGGATAAATACTGGAGTTTTGGTGCAGGTACAGACAACTAGCTATGAAGGATAAATACTGGAGTTTTGGTGCAGGTACAGACAACTAGCTATGAAGGATAAATACTGTAGTTTTGGTGCAGGTACAGACAACTAGCTATGAAGGATAAATACTGTAGTTTTGGTGCAGGTACAGACAACTAGCACAAAAATAATAGTGCGATATTATCAAAACGATACAATGTATCGTAAAAATGTTTATCCAGACATGTAGCTGTATCGATTATCTTCCCCCATCACTAGTTCCCTGTGTGAGGAAGTGTAGCCTACTGATGCCAGATGTGGTGTGTGTGTGTGTGTGTGTGTGTGTGTGTGTGTGTGTGTGTGTGTGTGTGTGTGTGTGTGTGTGTGTGTGATCAGTGGTAGGCAGGGTGGAGAGGGCCGTGTGGGCAGAGAGAGGGCGGTGTCACGGCTTCAAACAGCAGCCTGAGGGATTTACTATCCACAGGATCAACCACCTGATCCCTTCATATTCCCCACCCCTGTTCAACCCCCTTAAAACAACATGGCCGCCACTGCACCAGCAGACAGGGCCGGGGCCCAAATCATTCAAGCAGGCTGCTCAAGAAACCATTAGCCATAGTACTGCAAGGAGTCAAGAATCACTGTGTGGTAGGATGCTGATAGGTTAACACTAGTCTTTCTATAATCTTTACTCTGAGGACCTGAAACATTCCACAGCCAACTACCCCCCCCCCCCACCCCATTCAACACAAAGGCAAAAGCCCTCTGAAGACCAGGGGTTATGGGGTTATGCCCCTTCCCCTGTCAGCCAGTGAGCTCAGGTGCTTGGCTAAAGTGGTGGAACTCCCAGGGTTTTAAAACAGAATGACCCCTGGACCAATAGGGAATGGGAACAAGACGAAAATGACCACGTTGTAGTGCAGTGGGCTAACTATAGTCTAATAATTACCACATGTTGTAGTGGGCTAACTATAGTCTAATAATTACCACATGTTGTAGTGGGCTAACTATAGTCTAATAATTACCACATATTGTAGTGGGCTAACTATAGTCTAATAATTACCACATGCTGTAGTGGGCTAACTATAGTCTAATAATTACCACATGCTGTAGTGGGCTAACTATAGTCTAATAATTACCACATGTTGTAGTGGGCTAACTATAGTCTAATAATTACCACATATTGTAGTGGGCTAACTATAGTCTAATAATTACCACATGCTGTAGTGGGCTAACTATAGTCTAATAATTACCACATGTTGTAGTGGGCTAACTATAGTCTAATAATTACCACATATTGTAGTGGGCTAACTATAGTCTAATAATTACCACATGTTGTAGTGGGCTAACTATAGTCTAATAATTACCACATGTTGTAGTGGGCTAACTATAGTCTAATAATTACCACATGCTGTAGTGGGCTAACTATAGTCTAATAATTACCACATGTTGTAGTGGGCTAACTATAGTCTAATAATTACCACATGTTGTAGTGTAGTGGGCTAATTATAGCCTAATAAATACACCTCAGCCAGGATGTTCAACTTCACACAGGATTCCATCACAGAACGTTCAGCATGAACAACAGGACAACAGAACAGTAGAACAGACTTCCTAATTCCGCCAATTCTTCTCCCATTGTCTATGGGGCTGTATGAGTGCCTCTGGTCAAGACCTCCTGCACCTCATCCCCCCCCCATCCCCTCACCCTTGGATGGGGACATAGTCCTACCTCCTGCACCTCATCCCCCCCCTTACCCCTAGACGGGGACATGGTCCTACCTCCTGCACCTCATCCCCCCCCCCCATCCCCTCACCCCTGGATGGGGACATGGTCCTACCTCCTGCACCTCATCCCCCCCCTCCTTACCCCTAGACGGGGACATGGTCCAACCTCCTGCACCTCATCCCCCCCCCCCCCCCCCATCCCCTCACCCCTGGACGGGGACATGGTCCTACCTCCTGCACCTCATCCCCCCCCTCCTTACCCCTAGACGGGGACATGGTCCAACCTCCTGCACCTCATCCCCCCCCCCCCCCCCGAACGGGGACATGGTCCTACCTCGTGTGTTGGTGGCCAGGTCAGCTACTTTCTGAAAGGCCTCCAGGAACGCTGCAGCTGCAACCACGGTCGCCCTGGAAACAGAAACAGAACCCAGCTGGTCACGTTTTGGCTCTTAACTGAAGTGAACACACATGTACCGACCAACCGACCGGGCACATGATTAGCCATGGGTAGCGTCCCAAACAGCGCCCTTATTCCCTATGGTGCAGTACGATACAAAAGTAGTTCACTTTTAGGGAATTTGGGAAGCAAATACTGTTGAGCCTGGTTGAAGCCTTGAGCTATCTCTATCTGAGATCTACTGTTGGGCCTGGTTGAAGCCTTGAGCTATCTCTATCTGAGATCTACTGTTGGGCCTGGTTGAAGCCTTGAGCTATCTCTATCTGAGATCTACTGTTGGGCCTGGTTGAAGCCTTGAGCTATCTCTATCTGAGATCTACTGTTGGGCCTGGTTGAAGCCTTGAGCTATCTCTATCTGAGATCTACTGTTGGGCCTGGTTGAAGCCTTGAGCTATCTCTATCTGAGATCTACTGTTGGGCCTGGTTGAAGCCTTGAGCTATCTCTATCTGAGATCTACTGTTGGGCCTGGTTGAAGCCTTGAGCTATCTCTATCTGAGATCTACTGTTGGGCCTGGTTGAAGCCGTTAGCTATCTCTATCTGAGATCTACTGTTGGGCCTGGTTGAAGCCTTTAGCTATATCTATCTGAGATCTACTGTTGGGCCTGGTTGAAGCCTTTAGCTATCTCTATCTGAGATCTACTGTTGTTTCAAGGGAAATGGCCAGGAGCTGCTAGTTATTATAGCGTTATTAGGCCTATACTGTTAGCTGACGTTCATTCACAACAAGACAATAAGAATGTGTTTCCTCTCCGTTTGTCTGGCCACGGGCCTCACTTTAACATCTCTGTTAATGACCCTTAATGAACGTGATAACAGGCAGAGATAGGGTCTACAGCGTTCAGCTTTTCATCACAGTGGAACTAGAAGTCTGAATGGCGAGGCTGTTGAAATGTTTGGAATGTCTTGTCTGGTCTGCAGTGTGCGGAAAGGAGCCGTCTGAAATCTAGGTAGCTCATCAGAGTCCCTGTGCTTTGACTGCTGAGGTACGTCACATGATTCAGATCTCAGGGTCAGGGCTAGTCAGACCTAGGCAGGGCTGTTAACGAGTCGTCTTGGATATCAGCAGTAGTTTCTCTGTGACGCACACACACACACACGCGATTGTTAACTGGTCTTGGATTACATCAACATGGGATGGGAGTACTATCAGTCTCCAGGCTATGTGACGCAAACAAAACCAGAAACCGTGTACTATGCAAACACACTTACACACGAACACACCTCTGGAACACTGAGAACAATGCCAGTAGTCATGGTGACTGTAGTTGACGTAGATCTGTAAACACATGTGTCTGTCAGACCAGTAAGGCATGCCTAGAGCTCAGCTGATGATAACAGTGACAGTAGGTGACGGAGATCTGTAAAACACATGTGTCTGTCAGACCAGTAAGGCATGCCTAGAGCTCAGCTGATGATAACAGTGACAGTAGGTGACGGAGATCTGTAAAACACATGTGTCTGTCAGACCAGTAAGGCATGCCTCGAGCTCAGCTGATGATAACAGTGACAGTAGGTGACGGAGATCTGTAAAACACATGTGTCTGTCAGACCAGTAAGGCATGCCTCGAGCTCAGCTGATGATAACAGTGACAGTAGGTGACGGAGATCTGTAAAACACATGTGTCTGTCAGACCAGTAAGGCATGCCTCGAGCTCAGCTGATGATAACAGTGACAGTAGGTGACGGAGATCTGTAAAACACATGTGTCTGTCAGACCAGTAAGGCATGCCTCGAGCTCAGCTGATGATAACAGTGACAGTAGGTGACGGAGATCTGTAAAACACATGTGTCTGTCAGACCAGTAAGGCATGCCTAGAGCTCAGCTGATGATAACAGTGACAGTAGGTGACGGAGATCTGTAAAACACATGTGTCTGTCAGACCAGTAAGGCATGCCTAGAGCTCAGCTGATGATAACAGTGACAGTAGGTGACGGAGATCTGTAAAACATTGGTTTCAGCGTGTCATCTTAGCGTGCCGAGGACTTACGCAGCTCTGCTTGGTCATTAAACATACGTTCAAGTACAACGATGTTCCAAATGGCAACTGATCCCCTACATTAAGTGCACTTGTTTTGACCAGGGCCCCACACTAGATCGGGGTGGTTGGACAACATGGTCTACACGACAGACCACACAGAGGCCATGGAGAAGTCGCCATATTGACTGTCCTGTTACAGAATGTACGGGCCAAATGTCACCCTCTTTCCTACAGATGTAGTCAGAAGTTTACATACAGTGGGGGAAAAAAGTATTTAGTCAGCCACCAATTGTGCAAGTTCTCCCACTTAAAAAGATGAGAGAGGCCTGTAATTTTTATCATAGGTACACTTCAACTATGACAGACAAAATGAGAAAGAATAATCCAGAAAATCACATTGTAGGATTTTTAATGAATTTATTTGCAAATTATGGTGGAAAATAAGTATTTGGTCACCTACAAACAAGCAAGATTTCTGGCTCTCACAGACCTGTAACTTCTTCTTTAAGAGGCTCCTCTGTCCTCCACTCGTTACCTAAGTAAATATAACTTCTTCTTTAAGAGGCTCCTCTGTCCTCCACTCGTTACCTAAGTAAATATAACTTCTTCTTTAAGAGGCTCCTCTGTCCTCCACTCGTTACCTAAGTAAATATAAATACTAATACTATATAAGATAAATACTGTTAAACCTGTTTCATTCAGCATCTTCACAAGGTCCTTTGCTGTTGTTCTGGGATTGATTTGCACTTTTTGCACCAAAGTACGTTCATCTCTAGGAGACAGAACGCGTCTCCTTCCTGAGCGTTTGAAGATAGGCCTTGAAATACATCCACAGGTACACCTCCAATTGACTCAAATGATGTCAATTAGCCTATCAGAAGCTTCTAAAGACATGACATAATTTTCCGGAATTTTCCAAGCTGTTTAAAGGCACAGTCAACTTTGTGTATGTAAACTTCTGACCCACTGGAATTGTGATACAGTGAATTATAAGTGAAATAATCTGTCTGTAAACAATTGTTGGAAAAATTACTTGTGTCATGCACAAAGTAGATGTCCTAACCGACTTGCCAAAACTATAGTTTGTTAACAAGAAATTTGTAGAGTGGTTGAAAAACGAGTTTTAAGGACTCCAAGCTAAGTTTATGCAAACTTCCGACTTCAACTGTATATAGGGCACTACTTTTATGGGCCCTGGTCAAAAGTAGTGCCCTATATAGGGAATAGGGTGTGATTTGGGATGTAGAGTCTGTCCCAGAACAACAGAATTCTTTATCAACTCAAAAGGTATACATACGTCTGATATGAAATGACTAACATCCGTTTGACCAGAAATGAACAACACTGTCCTTGTCAACCTGTAATGGTATTACCACAGACTGTGTTGTAGCGGGTTGGAGCTAACCACTACACACAAGGGTGTGTTGCTAGTCTCTGGCGGAAAAATACACACACACACACACACACACACACACACACACACACACACACACACACACACACACACACACACACACACACACACAAAAAGACATTAAGACGCACACTCTCCACAAGCACATTCCATTCTATTTAAAGGGAGAGGAGAGCCACTACAGGGGAAACCTCTGGTTGTGTTAGTCTCTGTTGGATACTACTGTGCACTATATAGGGAATAGAATGCAATTTGGGACGTGCACATACTGTGATTACACAGTAATACACAACAACCACATATTATCTGAAACATTATGTTGGGGGAAGTTATAATAAAAAAACATTTAGCTACGAAAAAGCAACGAATGGATTTAAAAACTATAATTAGATAACTTCCTAGAAGGCAGTGTGGAAGAGGACAGCTAAATGACAGAGCACTTAACCCTCCCCTAACATTATTACAGAGTAAGACACACTGCCTTTCAGCCTGTCCTCCAAATCTACCCAGCAGAGATCACCAGAGAGGTGGGTAGAGGTAGTAGCTAGACTGGGTGATTCTACCCAGCAGAGATCACCAGAGAGGTGGGTAGAGGTAGTAGCTAGACTGGGTGATTCTACCCAGCAGAGATCACCAGAGAGGTGGGTAGAGGTAGTAGCTAGACTGGGTGATTCTACCCAGCAGAGATCACCAGAGAGGTGGGTAGAGGTAGTATCTAGACTGGGTGATTCTACCCAGCAGAGATCACCAGAGAGGTGGGTAGAGGTAGTAGACTGGGTGATTCTACCCAGCAGAGATCACCAGAGAGGTGGTAGAGGTAGTAGCTAGACTGGGTGATTCTACCCAGCAGAGATCACCAGAGAGGTGGGTAGAGGTAGTAGCTAGACTGGGTGATTCTACCCAACAGAGATCACCAGAGAGGTGGGTAGAAGTAGTAGCTAGACTGGGTGATTCTACCCAACAGAGATCACCAGAGAGGTGGGTAGAGGTAGTAGACTGGGTGATTCTACCCAACAGAGATCACCAGAGAGGTGGGTCGAGGTAGTAGACTGGGTGATTCTACCCAACAGAGATCACCAGAGAGATGGGTAGAGGTAGTAGACTGGGTGATTCTACCCAGCAGAGATCACCAGAGAGGTGGGTAGAGGTAGTAGCTAGACTGGGTTATTCTACCCAACAGAGATCACCAGAGATGTGGGTAGAGGTAGTAGCTAGCTTGGGTGATTCTTCCCTAGCAGAGATCACCTGAGAGGTGGGTAGAGGTAGTAGCTAGACTGGGTGATTCTACCCAACAGAGATCACCAGAGAGGTGGGTAGAGGTAGTAGCTAGACTGGGTGATTCTACCCAGCAGAGATCACCAGAGAGGTGGGTAGAGGTAGTAGCTAGACTGGGTGATTCTACCCAGCAGAGATCACCAGAGAGGTGGGTAGAGGTAGTAGCTAGACTGGGTGATTCTACCCAGCAGAGATCACCAGAGAGGTGGGTAGAGGTAGTAGCTTGACCAGTGTTTTAGTGGGACATCTCAGCCCTCAAACGAACAGACTCAGAGAGGACAATGGGGCAGAACTAGACCCGACACAGTTTCTTATTTTCCTTCTAGAGACATCTATCCTGCTTATTTATTTATGCATTTGTGTGTACTTTTTACCTCTTTTTCTCCCTAATTTCGTGGAATCAAATTGGTAGTTACAGTCTTGTCCCATCGCTGCAACTCCCCTACGGACTCGGAAGAGGCGAAGGTTGAGAGCCGTGCGTCCTCCGAAACACGATCCTGCCAAGCCGCACTGCTTCTTGACACACTGCTCGCCTTAACCCGGAAACCAGACGCACCAATGTGTCGGAGGACACACCGTCCAGCTGGCGACTGAAATCAGCTTGCAGGCGCCCAGCCCACCACAAGAAGTCACTAGAGCGCAATGGGACAAGGAAATCCCGTCCGGCCAAACCCTTCCCTAATCCGGACGACGCTGAGCCAATTGTGCGCCGCCTCATGGGCGACACAACCTGGGATCGAACCCGAGGCAGTGCCTCAAGCGAAGCAGTGCCTAACAGGCTGACTACACCGCACATATCGCATGCACTGCAAAATAAATTCTGAAATCTATATTATTCAATTATTGCACCCACACTGCTCGCGCGCAAACGAGCGTCTGCGTTGCCAAGGGCTAAAATAGAAGTCAGTTCTATTTCTGACGCAGATCAAGCTGCAAGTCCTGCCTCTCCCATTTCCTCATTGGTTTATAGAAGCAGATACCCACGTGCAATCTCCTTATTGGTTATACCCACGTGGGTGACTGAAAATGAACGAGGTCAGTGGCGGTAATGCACCTAATTTATGAAAGTTGCCAATCGCAACATAAAGTCAAGAGAAGAAAAGGCCTGGAAGGAGGAGAGATGACTAGAAACGATTCGGTAGCAACTACACCGTAGCTCAACCACAGCTGCTCTACAGATCTCAGATAGGTGGGTAGAGGTTGGAGGTTGGGGCGGAACCAATAACGATGGACACTTATTGGACAGCTCTTTTCTAGGACTTATCCTACAGCATGACACTTATTAAGGGTCTATACCTGTGGTAATAATGTGATGGTCCTGACTGTGGTCTAAGGGTCTATACCTGTGGTAATAATGAGATGGTCCTGACTGTGGTCTAAGGGTCTACCTGTGGTAATAATGAGATGGTCCTGACTGTGGTCTAAGGGTATATACCTGTGGTAATAATGAGATGACTCACCTGAGTTGAGATTGTAGTTTCCCAGCCTTGCTGATAAAGTCTTCCCAGATGGGGTAGCTGTTCTGTGGAAACAAACACAAAGTACAGGAATATCAGAACATCTTGTTTTCCCTGAGCACAACATCTGTCAGAAACACAAAACAACATGATAACAAAACACACACACAGAAAAAACACTTTTTTTAAACCTTGGTCGTCCCATTGAGGTAAAAAAAAACTTGCTATTTTCCAAGCCAGATCTGCTCCTCAAAGTGACGATGGACTAACCTATTAGACTTTATATTGACTATATTTTGTGAACACACAGTAATAAACACACAGTAATGAAAACACAGTAATAAACACAGAGTAATGAACACTACCGGCCAAACCCTCCCTAAACCGGACGACGCTAGGCCAATTGTGCGTCGCCCCACGGACCTCCCCGATCGCGGCCGATTGCGACAGAGCCTGGGCGCGAACCCAGAGTCTCTGGTGGCACAGCTACTGCTACGACTGCGCCACCCGGGAGGCCCTCAACAGCACCTTTCCAACCTCAGGGGGCTGAAGAAATTTGGCTTAACACCTAAAACCCTCACAAACGTTTACAGATGCACAATTGAGAGCATCCTGTCGGGCTGTATCACCGCCTGGTACGGAAACTGCACCGCCCACAACCGCAAAGCTCTCCAGAGGGTGGTGCGGTCTGCCCAGCGCATTACTGGGCTGTATCACCGCCTGGTACGGAAACTGCACCGCCCACAACCGCAAAGCTCTCCAGAGAGTGGTGCAGTCTGCCCAGCGCATTACTGGGGGCAAACTTTCCGCCCTCCTGGACACCTACACCACCCAATGCCATAGGAAGGCCAAAAAGATCATCAAGGACAACAACCACCCGATGCCACAGGAAGGCCAAAAAGATCACCAAGGACAACAACCACCCGATGTCATAGGAAGGCCAAAAAGATCATCAAGGACAACAACCACCCGATGCCAAAGGAAGGCCAAAAAGATCATCAAGGACAACAACCACCCGATGCCACAGGAAGGCCAAAAAGATCATCAAGGACAACAACCACCCAAACCACTGCCTGTTCGCCCCGCTATAATCCAGAAGGCGAGGTCAGTACAGGTGCATCATAGCAGGGACCGAGTGACTGAAAAACAGCTTCTATCTCAAGGTCATCAGACTGCTAAACAATAATCTCCAGCACATCAGAGGCGGCTGCCTATAGGCATAGATTAGGAATCACTGGCCACTATAAGGAAATGAAACACTAGCCATTTTAATAATGTCTCTGTATCTAGCATTACTCATCTCATATGTATAAACTGTACTCTAAACTATTCTACGGTATCTTAGACACTTTAATTGTGTGTAAATATAGCATCACCCATCTCATATGTATATACTGTATTCTATACTATTCTACGGTATCTTAGTCACTTAAATTGTGTGTAAATATTGAAACACCCATCTCATATGTATATACTGTATTCTATACTATTCTACGGTATCTTAGTCACTTAAATTGTGTGTAAATATTGCATCACCCATCTCATGTGTATATACTGTATTCTATACTATGTCACTGTATCCTAGTCACTTTAATTGTGTGTAAATATTGAAACACCCATCTCATGTGTATATACTGTATTCTATACTATGTCACTGTATCCTAATCACTTTAATTGTGTGTAAATATTGCATCACCCATCTCATGTGTATATACTGTACTCTATACTATGTCACTGTATCCTAGTCCAATGCTGCTCTGACATATGTGTATAGATATCCTTAATCCATTCCTTACTTAGATTTACCTGTATTTTGGGTATATGTTGTGAAACTGTTAGATATTACTGCACTGTCGGAGCTAGAAGCACAAGCATTTCGCTACACCCGCAATAACATCTGCTAAACACGTGTAGGTGACCAATAAAATGTGATTGGAGTTGAGTAGTGTAATAGTCAGACTACGCTGCCATCCGGGAGGCCGAGGAGAAGATAAGTAAGGATGCTGTGTCTGAAAATGATTTGTAGCATTAGTGACCTTAGGAATGTCACCCTGTGTAACACTATACCGCCATAACACAGGAGACAGAGAGAGAGTGAGTGAGAGTGGGAGAGAGAGAGTGAGAGTGGAGAGAGGAGAGAAAGAGAGAGGAGAAAAAGAGAGAAGAGAGAAAGAGAGAGGAGAGAAAGAGAGGAGAGAAAGAGAGAAAGAGGAGAGAAAGAGAAAGAGAGAGAGAAAGGAGAGAAAGAGAGAGATAGAGAAAGAGAGAGCGAAACACACACCCATACAAACACACACAGCTCCTTAGCATCAGTAGCCGATTAATATTTCAAGAGCCTTGAAGGCAGAGACCTCCTGCTGAACAATAACCTAGATACCCACAGCAACAATAGATTCAGAGGTGAAGAATATAGATTTTATAGCATAACAGTGCATTTGACATTTGAAGAAAACACCCAAGCCTCATCCATGGATAACCCCGATCTAGTATTTTTGTTTGCCTCCATAAACTTCAGTCATTTGGCTTCATAGGTCTCAGTTCGGCCTGAAGAGAAAGCAAGCAGCTAGCCATGACATTATGATGATGCATGCCTTGTCATTATCTGAAACAAGTGTCAAAAAATAACTGACAGCCAGTTAACATTATCTACTTAGCTATTAGCTAACCTTAGAGCCATTCCTACAGCACAGGTTACTGAATGAGTTAATATGGAGTTAGATAAGTAGCTATTAGCTATCTATCTCATGTACACTGTTATAAACACAATGATTCAGAAAGGGATAGGTTTGACTTACTTTCATGTCGCCTATCACACTCTGGAAAAGTCCCCCCAGTGCACTGCATTCCTTCTCAATAACAGACTCCATTTTTCTGGACAACTGAGTAACTGGTCAGTCTGACGGTCAAGCTGGACAGCTCCTGAACTTAAGAGTTGAAAGAAATCCTCGGCTATTTGAATACAAATAATTTCGCTTTAGTTAACTATTCACCGAACGAGTGGAAAAGAGCTTGACTTGATGCAGAAACGAATAAAAACCCGCTCCAGCCTATATAGCTGGATCGGCTCAGTCAAAAGCTCTCGGACAAGAGGTGAGACTGAGAGAAGAATAGTCGCTGACGAGATTTAAAACCCAATCGCTTCTCCACTCCCGGTCCATGATTCTCCAAATGACACAATTCACGAAACGTATTTAATACAACATGTATAGATATAGATCCGATAGTCTCTGGATATTCAACGTAAACAACAAAATGATCTACTCAAGCACATTCCGACAACAGCTCCGTCTCAGAAGCTCAATGTATTACAACGCAATTTCAGCTGGTCGAGTCTGGAGACTATGCGAAGATCTCAATTCAAACATACTCCTCGCGTCCTCTCTGCTCTCTCCTCGTCTCCTTCTCAAAGCCCATTGGAGGAGAAGGTAAGAGGGGCGGTACCTCTGACTTTCTCATCCAATGGGTTTAGAGAAGGAGACGACGGGAGCGCAGAGAGGACGCGAGGAGTATACTATCTTCCCTAAAGGTACAGAGCGCATACCCGAATTTCGAAATTGCACCCCCCCTCCTGGCTTTGACGCGTGTGTTGGCTTCTTGCCTTTTTGCTCGAGATAGTTTATAAAAGGAACTACTGACTGATTTCTATCTTTCTCAACTCATCATAACTGCTATTTAAAACGGGAGAGAATATTATTTCCGGTTTAGCAACAAAATTGTTCATGGAAATCTACAAAAACACTATACTCACACTCACACACACTAACTACACTGACACTCTCACACAAAACCTACTACACACATTCACATACTGCGTTCAAAACAACTGTGAACTCGGAAAAATACGAGGTCAAATCATGACGTCATTGAGCTTCAGGCCCGAGTTCCGGAGATTGAATTCCTAGTTGGATGAGCGTTCAAATTGATTTTTGACACTCGGAGCTCGTTTTTTTCCCCCGAGTTCACAGCAGTGGCGATTTTAGCATGTAAATATTGGTGAGGCAAACAATTTTTATTTTTTATTTATTTATGCCAGAAAAGCCACTACACAACACTACACAATACATTAATTGCACTATAACAGTGACATACAGTGGTGTATAGTGCTTAAGTAAAAAATACTTTAAAGTACTACTTAAGTCGTTTTTTTGAGTATCTGTACTTTACTTTACTATTTATATTTTTTATGACTTTTACTTTTACTTCACTACATTCCTGAAGGAAATAATAACATAGCTAATATGGCTGATTTGCTTAACCTTTTACGGCTACTGTCTCTGTACAGGGATCAACATCAGCGGAAATTTCAGGGTGACAACTAATAGTACTCGATACAACTCAAACTTTCATTAAAACACACATGCAGGGTACTCAATTAGAGCTACACTCGTTGTGAATCTAGCCAGCATGTCAGATTTTTTAAATGCTTTTCGGCGAAAGCATGAGAAGCTATTATCTGATAGCATGCAACCCCCGAAATACCCAAAGGGGACGTAAACAAAATAATTAGCGTAGCAGGCGCTACACAAAACGCAGAAATAAAATATAAAACATTCATTACCTTTGACGAGCTTCTTTGTTGGCACTCCTATATGTCCCATAAACATCACAATTGGGTATTTTTTTCAGATTAAATCCGTCCATGTACACCCAAAATGTCCATTTATGAAGCCCGTCTGATCCATGAAAAAGCACCGTTCCAAAAAGCAACGTCATTTTTTAAAATTAAAAAAGTTGCCTATAAACTTTGACAAAACATTTCAAACTACTTTTGTAATCCAACTTTAGGTATTAGTAAACGTTAATAATCGATCAAATTGATCACGGGGCGATCTGTATTCAATAGCAGCACGCTATACAAATGTGGTTTCTATTGACAATTGACATGTACAAACTATGGCATAAGGGGACAACGAGCGGATAAGAGGCAATCCATAATTTCGATTCTACACCTGCATTGCTTGCTGTTTGGGGTTTTAGGCTGGGTTTCTGTACAGCACTTTGAGATATCAGCTGATGTACGAAGGGCTATATAAATACATTTGATTTGATTTGAATTTGATTTGATTAGGATATTAATGAGCAAGCTAGGACGGATGTAGTCAATATAACTATTTGTTCAACACTTTTGAAATGTATAGCGACAGAATTCAGAACATGGGCCATTCTTATAGTATTCTCCCTGTACACCAAGTCAGAGCCATAGGATAAATAAAGGCATATATTTTTTTTATTTTACCTTTATTTAAACTAGGCAAGTCAGTTAAGAACAAATTAGCTTCACTCTTGCGTATTTTATTTGTCTTTGTCGTGTGTTAATATTATTTTGTTTAACTTGGCATCATTGGGTTGTATTCTGGGTCATGTGACAAATGCTATTTATTTTGTAGTGGAGGGGGGCAACAACATTAACAAACGTGTGGTCCTGAGCAAAGGCTCATTGTTCAGATTTGAAGGGGTCTAGTGACATCTAGTGGCCAACACCTGCTTAGCCTGTGAGGTGGTTTATGGAAACACAATTTCACCTGCATTTGGAAAACAGTATAAAAGTGGGACAAAGAGTACAATTGTGTAGGCATTGGGGTAAAAATCAGGACAAGCATTTTGCAAGGCATGAGGTTTCCCCCAAGACTAATGGTTTGTCTGGACGGGCTCATTTCAGACACATAAAACTAGTGCTTGTCTCCCTTCACCAACAGATGTCTCCCTAGACTTTGAAAACGGACTCGTCACAAGTGCAAGTTGGGATCCTTGGGACATACATACCATAAACTCTAACCCTAACCGTAACCCCTATCCTATCCTACCCTTACCTAACCCTAACCATAACCCCTATCCCATCCTACCCTTACCTAACCTTAACCATAACCCTTATCCTATCCTACCCTTACCTAACCCTAACCGTAACCCCTATCCCATCCTACCCTTACCTAACCCTAACCGTAACCCCTATCCCATCCTACCCTTACCTAACCCTAACCATAACCCCTATCCCATCCTACCCTTACCTAACCCTAACCGTAACCCCTATCCCATCCTACCCTTACCTAACCCTAACCGTAACCCCTATCCCATCCTACCCTTACCTAACCTTAACCATAACCCCTATCCCATCCTACCCTTACCTAACCTTAACCATAACCCCTATCCCATCCTACCCTTACCTAACCTTAACCATAACCCCTATCCTATCCTACCCTTACCTAACCTTAACCATAACCCCTATCCTATCCCATCCTACCCTTACCTAACCCTAACCGTAACCCCTATCCCATCCTACCCTTACCTAACCTTAACCATAACCCCTATCCTATCCTACCCTTACCTAACCTTAACCATAACCCCTATCCCATCCTACCCTTACCTAACCTTAACCATAACCTTTGGTATTTGGTATGTTATTAGGATTCCCAATTAGCTGTTGAGAAAGCAGCATCTCCTCTTCCTGGGGTCCAACACAGAACATGAACCAGGACATAATACAGAACATTATTAGACAGCAGCTCAACGACAGAACTACATCAACACCTTAATAACCCTTAACCCTTAACCATTTTAATTATCAACTTCAACGGGGTGACGTCAGAGTTGGGACATCCCAAGGATCCCGTTTAGAACATGTCTCATATTACACGAAACATTTAGGCTACATAATGTGACTTTTCTATGTATACAACATGGATTACACAGGTCAAACTTAACCAGTCGTCTATTAGACCGTCCACTCCAAAGAGCAGGTGATGTAGACCTATTCATGGAAAGCAGAAGCAGTTAGCTTGTCCGTCTAGACTGAGACAGAGAACAGGCTTGTCTGTCTAGACTGAGACAGACAGCAGGCTTGTCTGTCTAGACTGAGACAGAGAGTAGGCTTGTCCGTCTAGACTGAGACAGAGAGTAGGCTTGTCTGTCTAGACTGAGACAGATAGTAGGCTTGTCCGAAATAGACAGACAGATAGTAGACTTGTCCGTATAGACTGAGACAGAGAGTAGGCTTGTACATCTAGACTGAGACAGAGAGTAGGGTTGGCTGGTCCTCCTCTAGGAGGGTAGCTGGTCCTCCTCTAGGGAGGTAGCTGGTCCTCCTCTAGGGAGGTAGCTGGTCCTCCTCTAGGGAGGTAGCTGGTCCTCCTCTAGGGAGGTAGCTGGTTCTCCTCTAGGGAGGTAGCTGGTCCTCCTCTAGGGAGGTAGCTGGTCCTCCTCTAGGGAGGTAGCTGGTCCTCCTCTAGGGAGGTAGCTGGTTCTCCTCTAGGGAGGTAGCTGGTCCTCCTCTAGGGAGGTAGCTGGTTCTCCTCTAGGGAGGTAGCTGGTCCTCCTCTAGGGAGGTAGCTGGTCCTCCTCTAGGGAGGTAGCTGGTCCTCCTCTAGGGGGTAGCTGGTCCTCCTCTAGGGGGTAGCTGGTCCTCCTCTAGGGGGTAGCTGGTCATCCTCTAGGGGGGTATCTGGTCCTCCTCTAGGGGGTAGCTGGTCCTCCTCTAGGGGGGTAGCTGGTCCTCCTCTAGGGGGTAGTTGGTCCTCCTCTAGGGGGTAGCTGGTCCTCTTCTAGGGAGGTAGCTGCTCCTCCTCTTGGGGGTAGCTGGTCCTCCACTAGGGGGTAGCTAGTCCTCCTCTAGGGGGTAGCTGGTCCTCCTCTAGGGGGGTAGCTGGTCCTACTCTAGGGGGGTAGCTGGTCCTCCTCTAAGGGGTAGCTGGTCCTCAAATAGGGAGGTAGCTGGTCCTCCTCTAGGGGGTAGCTGGTCCTCCTCTAGGGGGAAGCTGGTCCTCCTCTAGGGGGTAGCTGGTCCTCCTCTAGGGGGGTAGCTGGTCCTCAAATAGGGAGGTAGCTGGTCCTCCTCTAGGGGGTAGCTGGTCCTCCTCTAGGGGGTAGCTGGTCCTCCTCTAGGGGGGTAGCTGGTCCTCAAATAGGGAGGTAGCTGGTCCTCCTCTAGGGGGGTAGCTGGTCCTCCTCTAGGGGGGTAGCTGGTCCTCCTCTAGGGAGGTAGCTGGTCCTCCTCTAGGGAGGTAGATGGTCCTCCTCTAGAAGGTAGCTGGACCTCCTCTTGGGGGGTAGCTGGTCCTCCTCTAGGGGGTAGCTGGTCCTCCTCTAGGGGGGTAGCTGGTCCTCCTCTAGGGGGGTAGCTGGTCCTCCTCTAGGGGGGTAGCTGGTCCTCCTCTAGGGGGTAGCTGGTCCTCCTCTAGGGGGTAGCTGGTCCTCCTCTAGGGGGTAGCTGGTCCTCAAATAGGGAGGTAGCTGGTCCTCCTCTAGGGGGTAGCTGGTCCTCCTCTAGGGGGTAGCTGGTCCTCCTCTAGGGGGTAGCTGGTCCTCCTCTAGGGGGTAGCTGGTCCTCCTCTAGGGGGGTAGCTGGCCCTCCTCTAGGGGGTAGCTGGTCCTCCTCTAGGGGGTAGCTGGTCCTCCTCTAGGGGGTAGCTGGTCCTCCTCTAGGGGGGTAGCTGGTCCTCAAATAGGGAGGTAGCTGGTCCTCCTCTAGGGGGTAGCTGGTCCTCCTCTAGGGGGTAGCTGGTCCTCCTCTAGGGGGGTAGCTGGTCCTCAAATAGGGAGGTAGCTGGTCCTCCTCTAGGGGGGTAGCTGGTCCTCCTCTAGGGGGGTAGCTGGTCCTCAAATAGGGAGGTAGCTGGTCCTCCTCTAGGGGGTAGCTGGTCCTCCTCTAGGGGGTAGCTGGTCCTCCTCTAGGGGGTAGCTGGTCCTCCTCTAGGGGGTAGCTGGTCCTCCTCTAGGGGGGTAGCTGGCCCTCCTCTAGGGGGTAGCTGGTCCTCCTCTAGGGGGTAGCTGGTCCTCCTCTAGGGGGTAGCTGGTCCTCAAATAGGGAGGTAGCTGGTCCTCCTCTAGGGGGTAGCTGGTCCTCCTCTAGGGGGTAGCTGGTCCTCCTCTAGGGGGGTAGCTGGTCCTCAAATAGGGAGGTAGCTGGTCCTCCTCTAGGGGGGTAGCTGGTCCTCCTCTAGGGGGGTATCTGGTCCTCCTCTAGGGGGGTAGTTGGTCCTCTTCTAACTATGTTGATATTTATCACACATTTTAGTTTCAGAGCTCAGATAAAAAAGTGTGAACTTTTTTTGTATTTCTGTTCAGTTCTATTTGTGGACCACAGGAAGCTTCTGCATGTACAGCGGCTAATGTTGCTCCTCATCAACTTAACCATTCAAATCAAATCAAATCAAAATGTATTGGTCACATACACATGGTTAGCAGATATTGCGAGTGTAGCGAAATGCTTGTGCTGCTACTTCCGCCAGTGCAGTAATATCTAACAAGTAATCTAACAATTCAACAACAACTACCTAATACACACACATCTAAGTAAAGGAATGGAATAAGAATATATACATATAAATATATGGATGAGCAATGACAGAGCGGCATAGGCAAGATGGAATAGACGGTATAAAATACAATATATACATATGAGATGAGTAATGAGAGATATGTAAACACTATTAAAGTGGCTAGTGATCCATTTATTAAAGTGGCCGATGAGTCTGTATGCAGGCAGCAGCCTCTCTGTGTTAGTGATGGCTGTATAACATTCTGATGGCCTTGAGATTCGATATGCATTCTGAGCGTTTTGTCAGTAACATAAAGACAGCATCTGACACAATATTGAGTTTTTCTCCAACATCCAATGAACTTCCTGTCAAGTGTTTTTTTTTTATTTTTATTTTTTATCCAATTAGATCAGCGCATGGTTTTATCATCTGCTTACAGGAAATCCCCCTAAATGTATCGAGGTCATATCAGACTCAGAGATCCTGTCACGAAACAGAAAATTAAGTGAATGTATCTGTTTTGTACCGTAGCAGTTTGTCGTTTCCTTTCTGTATACAGGCGATGTAGGGAAACACACCAGATGTTGATGACTAAACCATGTTTGTTCTGTCAGGTGGACGCTGATTGAGATATTCCACCCACCACATCCACTCCTGAATGAATGAATGAATGGGTTTCTATGGTGACCTAAACTCTCAACTGGAGCACAAGCTGCGTTCACTTCATTACACCTACATCCTAAAAGGAACACTATTCCCAATATAGTGCACTACTTTTGACCAGGACCAAATGGAACCCTGTTCCCTATATAGTGCACTACTTTTGACCCAGCAAACAGACCATACAAACCATTACTGTAGTATACTTCCCTCTCTAACCCAGCAAACAGACCATACAAACCATTACTGTAATATACTTCCCTCTCTAACCCAGCAAACAGACCATACAAACCATTACTGTAGTATACTTCCCTCTCTAACCCAGCAAACAGACCATACAAACCATTACTGTAGTATACTTCCCTCTCTAACCCAGCAAACAGACCATACAAACCATTACTGTAATATACTTCCCTCTCTAACCCAGCAAACAGACCATACAAACCATTACTGTAGTATACTTCCCTCTCTCTCCCAGCAAACAGACCATACAAACCATTACTGTAGTATACTTCCCTCTCTCTCCCAGCAAACAGACCATGCAAACCAGTACTGTAGTATACTTCTCTCTCTCTCCCAGCAAACAGACCATACAAACCATTACTGTAGTATACTTCCCTCTCTAACCCAGCAAACAGACCATACAAACCATTACTGTAGTATACTTCCCTCTCTCTCCCAGCAAACAGACCATACAAACCATTACTGTAGTATACTTCCCTCTCTAACCCAGCAAACAGACCATACAAACCATTACTGTAGTATACTTCCCTCTCTCTCCCAGCAAACAGACCATACAAACCATTACTGTAGTATACTTCCCTCTCTCTCCCAGCAAACAGACCATACAAACCATTACTGTAGTATACTTCCCTCTCTAACCCAGCAAACAGACCATACAAACCATTACTGTAGTATACTTCCCTCTCTAACCCAGCAAACAGACCATACAAACCATTACTGTAGTATACTTCCCTCTCTAACTCAGCAAACAGAACAGACCGTACAAACCATTACTGTAGTATACTTCCCTCTCTAACCCAGCAAACAGAACAGACCGTACACACTAATGTTAAATGTATCTGGAAAATAGTACACAACACCAAGTGCCACTATTCTTGATTTAATTATCATTGTTAAACATCATCATATAATATTAAAAACAGCAACTCACCTAATGTACAATACAGTACTACACTTACATGCAAATTGCCCAATAGCCAGCTATGGCCAGGCCAACAAAACACAACGAGAAAAATATAAGCATCATTCACAACACAGTCTTGAACATTGAGCCTTCTCCTGCTTTTTCAAATAGATACACTTTAATTTACCAGTAGGCTACCTGTATTATTCTGTATTAATTTACCAGTAGGCTACCTGTATTATTCTGTATTAATTTACCAGTAGGCTACCTGTATTATTCTGTATTCATTTACCAGTAGGCTACCTGTATTATTCTGTATTAATTTACCAGTAGGCTACCTGTATTATTCTGTATTAATTTACCAGTAGGCTACCTGTATTATTCTGTATTAATTTACCAGTAGGTTACCTGTATTATTCTGTATTAATTTACCAGTAGGCTACCTGTATTATTCTGTATTAATTTACCAGTAGGCTACCTGTATTATTCTGTATTAATTTACCAGTAGGCTACCTGTATTATTCTGTATTAATTTACCAGTAGGCTACCTGTATTATTCTGTATTAATTTACCAGTAGGCTACCTGTATTATTCTGTATTAATTTACCAGTAGGCTACCTGTATTATTCTGTATTAATTTACCAGTAGGCTACCTGTATTATTCTGTATTAATTTACCAGTAGGCTACCTGTATTATTCTGTATTAATTTACCAGTAGGTTACCTGTATTATTCTGTATTAATTTACCAGTAGGTTACCTGTATTATTCTGTATTCATTTACCAGTAGGCTACCTGTATTATTCTGTATTCATTTACCAGTAGGCTACCTGTATTATTCTGTATTAATTTACCAGTAGGCTACCTGTATTATTCTGTATTAATTTACCAGTAGGCTACCTGTATTATTCTGTATTAATTTACCAGTAGGCTACCTGTATTATTCTGTATTAATTTACCAGTAGGCTACCTGTATTATTCTGTATTAATTTACCAGTAGGCTACCTGTATTATTCTGTATTAATTTACCAGTAGGCTACCTGTATTATTCTGTATTAATTTACCAGTAAGCTACCTGTATTATTCTGTATTAATTTACCAGTAGGCTACCTGTATTATTCTGTATTAATTTACCAGTAGGCTACCTGTATTATTCTGTATTAATTTACCAGTAGGCTACCTGTATTATTCTGTATTAATTTACCAGTAAGCTACCTGTATTATTCTGTATTAATTTACCAGTAGGCTACCTGTATTATTCTGTATTAATTTACCAGTAGGCTACCTGTATTATTCTGTATTAATTTACCAGTAGGCTACCTGTATTATTCTGTATTAATTTACCAGTAAGCTACCTGTATTATTCTGTATTAATTTACCAGTAGGCTACCTGTATTATTCTGTATTAATTTACCAGTAGGCTACCTGTATTATTCTGTATTAATTTACCAGTAGGCTACCTGTATTATTCTGTATTAATTTACCAGTAAGCTACCTGTATTATTCTGTATTAATTTACCAGTAGGCTACCTGTATTATTCTGTATTAATTTACCAGTAGGCTACCTGTATTATTCTGTATTAATTTACCAGTAGGCTACCTGTATTATCCTGTATTCATTTACCAGTAGGCTACCTGTATTATTCTGTATTATCTTGAATCTGTCACAAGAAAAGACAATCGATATCATTCAGAACAGTGCTTGTTCTACAACATGCTAAAACACCGGCAGCTGTTGTCTTCTTTGTTTTTGAAGATTGGACATAAAGTTCTGGGTGTTCTGGATGCATCAGAGTGAGGGGAAGGATCCGTTCTGGGTGTTCTGGATGTATCAGAGTGAGGGGAAGGATCCGTTCTGGGTTTTCTGGATGTATCAGAGTGAGGGGAAGGATCCGTTCTGGGTGTTCTGGATGTATCAGAGTGAAGGGAAGGATCCGTTCTGGGTGTTCTGGATGCATCAGAGTGAGGGGAAGGATCCGTTCTGGGTGTTCTGGATGTATCAGACTGAGGGGAAGGATCCGTTCTGGGTGTCCTGGATGCATCAGAGTGAGGGGAAGGATCCGTTCTGGGTGTTCTGGATGCATCAGAGTGAGGGGAAGGATCCGTTCTGGGTGTCCTGGATGCATCAGAGTGAGGGGAAGGATCCGTTCTGGGTGTCCTGGATGCATCACAGTGAGGGGAAGGATCCGTTCTGGGTGTCCTGGATGCATCACAGTGAGGGGAAGGATCCGTTCTGGGTGTTCTGGATGTATCAGAGTGAGGGGAAGGATCCGTTCTGGGTGTTCTGGATGTATCACAGTGAAGGGAAGGATCCGTTCTGGGTGTTCTGGATGTATCAGAGTGAGGGGAAGGATCCGTTCTGGGTGTTCTGGATGCATCACAGTGAGGGGAAGGATCCGTTCTGGGTGTTCTGGGTGTATCAGAGTGAGGGGAAGGGTCCGTTCTGGGTGTTCTGGATGTATCAGAGTGAGGGGAAGGATCCGTTCTGGGTGTTCTGGATGTATCAGAGTGAGGGGAAGGATCCGTTCTGGGTGTTCTGGATGTATCACAGTGAGGGGAAGGATCCGTTCTGGGTGATCTGGATGTATCAGAGTGAAGGGAAGGATCCGTTCTGGGTGTTCTGGATGTATCAGAGTGAGGGGAAGGATCCGTTCTGGGTGATCTGGATGTATCACAGTGAGGGGAAGGATCCGTTCTGGGTGATCTGGATGTATCAGAGTGAAGGGAAGGATCCGTTCTGGGTGTTCTGGATGTATCAGAGTGAGGGGAAGGATCCGTTCTGGGTGTTCTGGATGCATCAGAGTGAAGGGAAGGATCCGTAGTTAGAGGTCTTCTCTGCACGGGGAAGACTAGGCCTTATTGGGCTTCATTCCCAGGCACAGCGCTAGCTCATTCCTCTGGATCTTTCCATCTTTGTTGACGTCACAGTGTCCCAGCAGCACAGCCCTCAGTTTGTCCAGCTCTGGACCAGTGATGCTGGGCTGGATGGAAGATCAACAGGTAAAACACATTAGTAGTGAAACTATGTTTGTATAGATGAATTTTATATTGCACAAAAATTGCTCTTCTTCCGGGACAATAAAGATCTATTGAATGTGTGGGCTAAAGTTATCGTATTCTGTAAGTTCAATGAGGTCAAGAGGTGAAGGTCAAGGAGCATTCCATCTGTTGTTGATGGATACAGAGGACACTGGACACAATATATGTCCTTAGGGCCAGCCAGGACAGAGGACACTGGACACAGTAGATGTCCTTATGGCCAACCAGGACAGAGAACACAATAGATGTCCTTATGGCCAGCCAGGTCAGATGTTCATAACAACAACATACACAACAGGTAGCATGTTAAGACTGACTCATAAAGATATACAACACAACAGGATAAAACAATAGACACTTTATTCTACCTTTCCCAACACAATATTGTCCCACATGACCTTTACAAAGACATATAGTCAATTATAATAGGAGCATGTATTGTGGCACATTCATAAAGATATTGTCTGATATTCTTCCCCACAACTTACCCTGACCAGTTCCATCATGTCTTTTACAAAGCCATCCACCTCTGGTCCTTCCAAAGCTCCGGTGTTACTCTGACCAATGGAGAAGAGAGAACATAGAACTCATTAAAAGCTCCGGTGTTACTCTGACCAATGGAGAAGAGAGAACATAGAACTCATTAAAAGCTCCGGTGTTACTCTGACCAATGGAGAAGAGAGAACATAGAACTCATTAAAAGCTCTGGTGTTACTCTGACCAATGGAGAAGAGAGAACATAGAACTCATTAAAAACTCTGGTGTTACTCTGACCAATGGGGAAGAGAGAACATAGAACTCATTAAAAGCTCCGGTGTTACTCTGACCAATGGGGAAGAGAGAACATAGAACTCATTAAAAGCTCCGGTGTTACTCTGACCAATGGAGAAGAGAGAACATAGAACTCATTAAAAGCTCCGGTGTTACTCTGACCAATGGAGAAGAGAGAACATAGAACTCATTAAAAGCTCCGGTGTTACTCTGACCAATGGGGAAGAGAGAACATAGAACTCATTAAAAGCTCTGGTGTTACTCTGACCAATGGGGAAGAGAGAACATAGAACTCATTAAAAGCTCTGGTGTTACTCTGACCAATGGAGAAGAGAGGACATAGAACTCATTAAAAGAGCATCATGCCAACATTCTAATCTCTCTTCTTCTCTGAATGCAGACCAAACATCCTTGTTTTGCAACTCGTATTTAATATACAGACCACAGAGGAAGCAGTTACCCTGCAAATCAAATCTAACATCCCAGCCCCGAGGGTACTCTGTCTGTACTCACAACATCATAGTGGTTGAATATTTTGTCAAAGTCTCTCTTTCTGTCTTCTTGACTGGAGGCCTGTAAACAGAGTCAATTTATGGTTAGTTTCATTTTCCATCTTCCTAGGAAGATTTAGCAGAGTAATGTAATGAACATTAGGAGAAACATATCAACTGAACTCACATCCATTTTGAACTGTAGCATGAAATTCTCTTCTAGAGCCAGGATCCTAAAGGAAAACAGGAAATAAACAACAGTTTGATCAAGCAAAACAACACAGTCAGAAAAGGTATTGGTACTCCAATATACAGTCAATCAGAAGTACCTGACCAAACGGTTCACGATTCAGAATTGTAATAGAGTCAATCAGAAGTACCTGACCAAATGGTTCAGTATTCAGAATTGTAATAGAGTCAATTAGAAGTACCTGGCCAAACGGTTCAGTATTCAGAATTGTAATAGAGTCAATTAGAAGTACCTGGCCAAACGGTTCACTATTCAGAATTGTAATAGAGTCAATCAGAAGTACCTGACCAAACCGTTCAGTATTCAGAATTGTAATAGAGTCAATTAGAAGTACCTGACCAAACGGTTCAGTATTCAGAATTGTAATAGAGTCAATTAGAAGTACCTGGCCAAACGGTTCAGTATTCAGAATTGCAATAGAGTCAATCAGAAGTACCTGACCAAACGGTTCAGTATTCAGAATTGCAATAGAGTCAATCAGAAGTACCTGACCAAACGGTTCAGTATTCAGAATTGCAATAGAGTCAATTAGAAGTACCTGACCAAACGGTTCAGTATTCAGAATTGTAATAGAGTCAATTAGAAGTACCTGACCAAACGGTTCAGTATTCAGAATTGTAATAGAGTCAATTAGTACCTGGACAAATCGTTCAGATCCAAGCGACCGTCCTTATTTTTGTCAAAAATCTTCATCTGTTAGAAAAAAGGAATTGAGGCATAATAAAACATGTGCCATTTTAGACCAACGGAAATATTAAATATATTTAGCGATTACTAAACATGTTTGTCAATGGTTCAGATCTGAGCACAAATAAACACATGTTAGCGTTTTTCATTATGAATCTTGTTCTGGGGGCAGCTCTGCAGAGTGGTCACTAGCTGGCAAAGACACAACGTGATTAAACCCAACCCTAACCTTAACCACACTGCTAAGCCTAATGCCTAACTCCTAACCTTAACCACACTGCTAAGCCTAATGCCTAACCCTAACCTTAACCACACTGCTAAGCCTAATGCCTAACCCTAACCTCAACCACACTGCTAAGCCTAATGCCTAACCTTAACCACACTGCTAAGCCTAATGCATAACCCTAACCTCAACCACACTGCTAAGCCTAATGCCTAACCTTAACCACACTGCTAAGCCTAATGCATAACCCTAACCTTAACCACACTGCTAAGCCTAATGCCTAACCCTAACTTAACCACACTGCTAAGCCTAATGCCTAACCCTAACCTTAACCACACTGCTAAGCCTTATGCCTAACCCTAACCTTAACCACACTGCTAAGCCTAATGCCTAACCCTAACCTTAACCACACTGCTAAGCCTAATGCCTAACCCCAACCACACTGCTAAGCCGAATGCCTAACCCTAACCATAACCCTAACCACACTGCTAACCCTAATGCCTAACCTTAACCACACTGCTAAGCCTAATGCCTAACCTTAACCACACTGCTAAGCCTAATGCCTAACCTTAACCACACTGCTAAGCCTAATGCATAACCCTAACCTTAACCACACTGCTAAGCCTAATGCCTAACCCTAACTTAACCACACTGCTAAGCCTAATGCCTAACCCTAACCTTAACCACACTGCTAAGCCTAATGCCTAACCCCAACCACACTGCTAAGCCGAATGCCTAACCCTAACCATAACCCTAACCTTAACCACACTGCTAACCCTAACCATAACCCTAACCTTAACCACACTGCTAAGCCTAATGCATAACCCTAACCTTAACCACACTGCTACCCCTAATGCCTAACCTTAACCACACTGCTAAGCCTAATGCCTAACCCTAACCTTAACCCTAACCTTAAACACACTGCTAAGCCTAATGCCTAACCCTAACCTTAACCACACTGCTAAGCCTAATGCCTAACCTCAACCACACTGCTAAGCCGAATGCCTAACCCTAACCATAACCCTAACCTTAACCACACTGCTAAGCCTAATGCCTAACCCTAACCTTAACCACACTGCTAAGCCTAATGTCTAACCCTAACCTTAAACATACTGCTAAGCCTAATGCCTAACCCTAACCTTAACCACACTGCTAAGCCTAATGCCTAATCCTAACCTTAACCACACTGATAACCCTAATGCCTAACCCTAACCTTAACCCTAACCTTAACCACACTGCTAAGCCTAATGCCTAACCCTAACCTTAACCACACTGCTAAGCCTAATGCCTAACCTTAACCACACTGCTAAGCCTAATGCCTAACCCTAACCTTAACCACACTGCTAAGCCAAATACCTAAACCTAACTTAACCACACTGCTAACCCTAATGCCTAACCCTAACCCTAACCACACTGCTAAGCCTAATGCCTAACCTCAACCACACTGCTAAGCCGAATGCCTAACCCTAACCATAACCCTAACCTTAACCACACTGCTAAGCCTAATGCCTAACCCTAACCTTAACCACACTGCTAAGCCTAATGTCTAAACCTAACCTTAATCACACTGCTAAGCCTAATGCCTAATCCTAACCTTAACCACACTGCTAACCCTAATGCCTAACCCTAACCTTAACCACACTGCTAAGCCTAATGCCTAACCCTAACCTTAACCACACTGCTAAGCCTAATGCCTAACCTTAACCACACTGCTAAGCTTAATGCCTAACCCTAACCTTAACCACACTGCTAAGCCTAATGTCTAACCCTAACCACACTGCTAAGCCTAATGTCTAACCCTAACCACCCTGCTAACCCTAATGCCTAACCCTAACCACACTGCTAAGCCTAATGCCTAACCCTAACCATAACCCTAACCTTAACCACACTGCTAAGCCTAATGCCTAACCCTAACCTTAACCATACTGCTAAGCCTAATGCCTAACCCTAACCTTAACCATACTGCTAAGCCAAATGCCTAACCTTAACCACACTGCTAAGCCTAATGCCTAACCCTAACCACACTGCTAAGCCTAATGCCTAACCTTAACCACACTGCTAAGCCTAATGCCTAACCCTAACCACACTGCTAAGCCGAATGCCTAACCCTAACCATAACCCTAACCTTAACCACACTGCTAAGCCTAATGCCTAACCCTAACCTTAACCACACTGCTAAGCCTAATGTCTAACCCTAACCTTAACCACACTGCTAAGCCTAATGCCTAACCCTAACCTTAACCATACTGCTAAGCCTAATGCCTAACCCTAACCATAATCACACTGCTAAGCCTAATGCCTAACCCTAGCCTTAACCACACTGCTAAGCCTAATGCCTAATCCTAACCTTAACCACACTGCTAACCCTAATGCCTAACCCTAACCTTAACCACACTGCTAAGCCTAATGCCTAACCCTAACCTTAACCACACTGCTAAGCCTAATGCCTAACCTTAACCACACTGCTAAGCCTAATGCCTAACCCTAACCTTAACCACACTGCTAAGCCTAATGTCTAACCCTAACCACACTGCTAAGCCTAATGTCTAACCCTAACCACACTGCTAACCCTAATGCCTAACCCTAACCACACTGCTAAGCCTAATGCCTAACCCTAACCATAACCCTAACCTTAACCACACTGCTAAGCCTAATGCCTAACCCTAACCTTAACCATACTGCTAAGCCTAATGCCTAACCCTAACCTTAACCATACTGCTAAGCCAAATGTCTAACCTTAACCACACTGCTAAGCCTAATGCCTAACCCTAACCACACTGCTAAGCCTAATGCCTAACCTTAACCACACTGCTAAGCCTAATGCCTAACCTTAAAGGCACATTTTACAATATATTTTACAATATAGGACATTTTGACTTTGCAGCTGGCCTATCTAAGGGGAAATCTCTCAGCTCTGCCTCCAAGACAAGACTGATGACAATAGAGGTCAACCTGCCATTTTGACTTCCTCTCTCTTTGAAAATAAATATGATACACAGGTTAGAAGTACTCTAACGAGGTGATGCCAGACCAGGCCAAGGTGAGAGACGGAACGGGGTGATGCCAGACCAGGCCAGGGTGAGAGACGGAACGGGGTGATACCAGACCAGGCCAGGGTGAGAGACAGACAGGGTGATGCCAGACCAGGCCAGGGTAGGACACAGACAGGGCAGGGTGAGAGACAGACAGGGTGATGCCAGACCAGGCCAGGGTAGGAGACAGACAGGGCAGGGTGAGAGACAGACAGGGTGATGCCAGACCAGGCCAGGGTAGGAGACAGACAGGGCAGGGTGAGAGACAGACAGAGTGAATCGGTAGGAGAGGTGTGACAGTCTCCCGCCAGACACTGGTAATCTAATATCTCAGTCTGTTAGATGAGATGATTAATACAGCTGGACAGAGTCATCTGCTGCTGGCTGCCACAACACAGCCCTGTCACAGTCCCAAATTACTCCCTATTCCCTATATAGTGTACTACTTTTGACCAGGGCCCATAAGGAATAGGAAGCCATTTTCTCCTCAGGGAAGTCCATTTAAAGTTAGGGCAGAAGTTAGAACGTTTTCAGAGAAGGGAACAAGCCTCAGGGTATAGATAAGACTGGAAAAACCAGTCGGTGACAGTATATTGCGATGACCCTTTGACAGGAGTCTGGGAACAAGCCACATCGGGATGGCAGGTAGCCTAGTGGTTAGAGTGTAGGGACGGCAGGTAGCCTAGTGGTTAGAGTGTAGGGTCGGCAGGTAGTCTAGTGGTTAGAGTGTAGGGACGGCAGGTAGCCTAGTGGTTAGAGTGTAGGGACGGCAGGTAGCCTAGTGGTTAGAGCGTAGGGACGGCAGGTAGCCTAGTGGATAGAGTGTAGGGGCAGGCAGGTAGCCTAGTGGTTAGAGCGTAGGGACGGCAGGTAGCCTAGTGGTTAGAGTGTAGGGACGGTAGGTAGCCTAGTGGTTAGAGCGTAGGGTCGGCAGGTAGCCTAGTGGTTAGAGTGTAGGGGCAGGCAGGTAGCCTAGTGGTTAGAGTGTAGGGACGGCAGGTAGCCTAGTGGTTAGAGTGTAGGGGCAGGCAGGTAGTCTAGTGGTTAGAGTGTAGGGACGGCAGGTAGCCTAATGGTTAGAGTGTAGGGACGGTAGGTAGCCTAGTGGTTAGAGTGTAGGGGCGGCAGGTAGCCTAGTGGTTAGAGTGTAGGGACGGTAGGTAGCCTAGTGGTTAGAGTGTAGGGACGGCAGGTAGCCTAGAGGTTAGAGTGTAGGGATGGCAGGTAGCCTAGTGGTTAGAGTGTAGGGACGGCAGGTAGCCTAGTGGTTAGAGTGTAGGGACGGCAGGTAGCCTAGTGGTTAGAGTGTAGGGACGGCAGATAGCCTAGTGGTTAGAGTGGCGGGGCAGGCAGGTAGCCTAGTTGTTGGAGTGTAGGGTCGGTAGGTAGTCTAGTGGTTAGAGTGTAGGGATGGCAGGTAGCCTAGTGGTTAGAGTGGAGGGGCAGGCAGGTAGCCTAGTGGTTAGAGTGTAGGAACGGCAGGTAGTCTAGTGGTTAGAGTGTAGGGACGGCAAGTAGCCTAGTGGTTAGAGTGTAGGGGCAGGCAGGTAGTCTAGTGGTTAGAGGGTAGGGGCGGCAGGTAGCCTAGTGGTTAGAGTGGAGGGGCAGGCAGGTAGCCTAGTGGTTAGAGTGTAGGGACGGCAGGTAGCCTAGTGGTTAGAGTGTAGGGGCAGGCAGGTAGCCTAGTGGTTAGAGTGTAGGGACGGCAGGTAGTCTAGTGGTTAGAGTGTAGGGGCAGGCAGGTAGCCTAGTGGTTAGAGTGTAGGGACGGCAGGTAGCCTAGTGGTTAGAGTGTAGGGACGGCAGGTAGCCTAGTGGTTAGAGTGGAGGGACGGCAGGTCGCCTAGTGGTTAGAGTGTAGGGGCGGCAGGTAGCCTAGTGGTTAGAGTGTAGGGGCAGGCAGGTAGCCTAGTGGTTAGAGTGTAGGGGCAGGCAGGTAGCCTAGTGGTTAGAGTGTAGGGACGGCAGGTAGCCTAGTGGTTAGAGTGTAGGGGCAGGCAGGTAGCCTAGTGGTTAGAGTGTAGGGACGGCAGGTAGCCTAGTGGTTAGAGTGTAGGGGCGGGCAGGGTTGTAATGAACATCACTGCAACCAGATTTACCTGCTGAATCTATACCACGTTCAGTGACCTGAAAGGCACTCTGAAAGAACCGCGAATGAGGTTCATTTACCCTGCATTAATGGTTCTAGAGACTGATGACTGCATTGGGTTGATTAGACGTAGTGCTTGAGTTATCTTATTTTACACACACTGGAGAGAGAGAGATCGTATATCAGTGGGTAAGAGACTATAAAGACTGCATGTCATGGCCAAAAAGGGGAAAGGAAGCATCCCAAGGCTAGCAACAGGAACCAAGAGGATATCTTTAGTACAGGCCCAGTGTTCCTCCAGGAACCAAGAGGATATCTTTAGTACAGGTCACTGAACGTGGGGTTCATTTACCCTGCATTAATGGTTCTAGAGACTGATGACTGCATTAGGTTGACTAGACGTAGTGCTTGAGTTATCTTATTTTACACACACTGGAGAGAGAGAGATCGTATATCAGTGGGTAAGAGACTATAAAGACTGCATGTCATGGCCAAAAGGGACAGCAAGCATCCCAAGACTGGCAACAGGAACCAAGAGGATATCTTTAGTACAGGCCCTATGTTCCTCCAGGAACCAAGAGGATATCTTTAGTACAGGCCCTATGTTCCTCCAGGAACCAAGAGGATATCTTTAGTACAGGCCCTATGTTCCTCCAGGAACCAAGAGTATATCTTTAGTACAGGCCAGCCCTATGTTCCTCCAGGAACCAAGAGGATATATTTATCATCTCCAGGAACCAAGAAGAACACATTATCAGCGTTTGTTTTGAAATAGTATTTATTAATTCTGAAATTTTGAAAAATATTAATAACATTCCACCAATGCGGCCACTAGGGGGCGATATGGTCATTTGACTACAGGAAAGGCCTACAAGACTGATGTTTTACCATTGCGTCTGTGTACTCGTCCAGTTTGCTGGAGGACACAGCCTTCCCGTGCTTCTGGAACAAGTCCTTCAGGAAACCCTGTTTACAAAGAAGAATGAGGAAATAAAAAGGGCATCGTTTATTGGTTTACTTCCTGATTCCCTGAAATCAGATCTAACATGGTTTATTGGTTTACTTCCTGATTCCCTGAAATCAGATCTAACATGGTTTATTGGTTTACTTCCTGATTCCCTGAAATCAGATCTAACATGGTTTGATAAATATAAAGACTTAACCTTCTGTGTGTAGGAGTGGAGTTAAACAACATTACCTTCTGTGTGTAGGAGTGGCGTTAAACCACATTACCTTCTGTGTGTAGGAGTGGAGTTAGACAACATTACCTTCTGTGTGTAGGAGTGGAGTTAGACAACATGACCTTCTGTGTGTAGGAGTGGCGTTAAACCACATTACCTTCTGTGTGTAGGAGTGGAGTTAGACAACATTACCTTCTGTGTGTAGGAGTGGAGTTAAACAACATTACCTTCTGTGTGTAGGGGTGGAGTTAAATAACATTACCTTCTGTGTGTAGGAGTGGAGTTAAATAACATTACCTTCTGTGTGTAGGGGTGGAGTTAAATAACATGACCTTCTGTGTGTAGGAGTGGAGTTAGACAACATTACCTTCTGTGTGTAGGAGTGGAGTTAGACAACATGACCTTCTGTGTGTAGGAGTGGCGTTAAACCACATTACCTTCTGTGTGTAGGAGTGGAGTTAACATTACCTTCTGTGTGTAGGAGTGGAGTTAAACAACATTACCTTCTGTGTGTAGGAGTGGAGTTAACATTACCTTGTGTGTAGGAGTGGAGTTAACATTACCTCCTGTGTGTAGGAGTGGAGTTAACATTACCTTCTGTTTGTAGGAGTGGAGTTAACATTACCTTCTGTGTGTAGGAGTGGAGTTAACATTACCTTCTGTGTGTAGGAGTGGAGTTAAACAACATTACCTTCTGTGTGTAGGAGTGGAGTTAACATTACCCTATGTGTGTAGGAGTGGAGTTAACATTACCTTCTGTGTGTAGGAGTGGGGTTAACATTACCTTCTGTGTGTAGGAGTGGAGTTAACATTACCTTCTGTTTGTAGGAGTGGAGTTAACATTACCTTCTGTGTGTAGGAGTGGAGTTAACATTACCTCCTGTGTGTAGGAGTGGAGTTAACATTACCTTCTGTTTGTAGGAGTGGAGTTAAACAACATTACCTTCTGTGTGTAGGAGTGGAGTTAACATTACCTTCTGTGTGTAGGAGTGGAGTTAACATTACCTTCTGTGTGTAGGAGTGGAGTTAAACAACATTACCTTCTGTGTGTAGGAGTGGAGTTAACATTACCTTGTGTGTAGGAGTGGAGTTAACATTACCTCCTGTGTGTAGGAGTGGAGTTAACATTACCTTCTGTTTGTAGGAGTGGAGTTAGCATTACCTTCTGTGTGTAGGAGTGGAGTTAAACAACATTACCTTCTGTGTGTAGGAGTGGAGTTAAACAACATTACCTTCTGTGTGTAGGAGTGGAGTTAACATTACCTTCAGCTCCACAGCTGATATGTATCCACTGCTGTCAGCATCATACTTTCTCCAGATCTACAGAGACGAGAAGGACAATCAGTTACTACTGCTGTAAATACAAATGCCAGCTGCCACCAATGACCCTTAGTAAGCATTAGGGTATCCAGGTGAGGTGATGCTGAGTTCTTTGTCTTCTTCAGGGTTACTGTGAGAGCCACACCCCAAAAACGGAGTTCACATAGAAAAAGGAACTGCGAACATTCTTGCCGTAAATGACAAATTACATCTCACATACTGTATCTGGTTCTACAGATCTGGCAGGTACTCGGATCACAGCACAGACCATTCCAACAGATCACCGCACAGACCATTCCAACAGATCACCACACAGACCATTCCAACAGATCACAGCACAGACCATTCCAACAGATCACCACACAGACCATTCCAACAGATCACAGCACAGACCATTCCAACAGATCACAGCACAGACCATTCCAACAGATCATCACACAGACCATTCCAACAGATCACAGCACAGACCATTCCAACAGATCACCACTCAGACCATTCCAACAGATCACCACACAGACCATTCCAACAGATCACAGCACAGACCATTCCAACAGATCACAGCACAGACCATTCCAACAGATCACCACACAGACCATTCCAACAGATCACAGCACAGACCATTCCAACAGATCACCACACAGACCATTCCAACAGATCACCACACAGACCATTCCAACAGATCACCACACAGACCATTCCAACAGATCACAGCACAGACCATTCCAACAGATCACCACACAGACCATTCCAACAGATCACAGCACAGACCATTCCATCAGATCACCACTCAGACCATTCCAACAGATCACCACACAGACCATTCCATCAGATCACCACACAGACCATTCCAACAGATCACAGCACAGACCATTCCATCAGATCACCACTCAGACCATTCCATCAGATCACCACTCAGACCATTCCATCAGATCACCGCACAGACCATTCCAACAGATCACCACACAGACCATTCCAACAGATCACAGCACAGACCATTCCAACAGATCACCGCACAGACCATTCCAACAGATCACCGCACAGACCATTCCAACAGATCACCACACAGACCATTCCAACAGATCACCACACAGACCATTCCAACAGATCACCACACAGACCATTCCAACAGATCACCACACAGACCACTTCATAAAGTCTACACTGTTGCCCAGATGGGCTTCTCACCTTCATAAAGTCTACACTGTTGTCCAGAGGGGCTTCTTACCTTCATAAAGTCTACACTGTTGTCCAGAGGGGCTGCTCACCTTCATAAAGTCTACACTGTTGTCCATAGGGGCTTCTCAACTTCATAACATCTACACTGTTGTCCAGAGGGGCTTCTCAACTTCATAAAGTCTACACTGTTGTCCAGAGGGGCTTCTCTCACCTTCATAAAGTCTACACTGTTGTCCAGAGGGGCTTCTCAACTTCATAAAGTCTACACTGTTGTCCAGAGGGGCTTCTCACCTTCATAAAGTCTACACTGTTGTCCAGAGGGGCTTCTCTCACCTTCATAAAGTCTACACTGTTGTCCAGAGGGGCTTCTCAACTTCATAAAGTCTACACTGTTGTCCAGAGGGGCTTCTCAACTTCATAAAGTCTACACTGTTGTCCAGAGGGGCTTCTCACCTTCATAAAGTCTACACTGTTGTCCAGAGGGGCTTCTCACCTTCATAAAGTCTACACTGTTGTCCAGAGGGGCTTCTTACCTTCATAAAGTCTACACTGTTGTCCAGAGGGGCTTCTCACCTTCATAAAGTCTACACTGTTGTCCAGAGGGGCTTCTCTCACCTTCATAAAGTCTACACTGTTGTCCAGAGGGGCTTCTCAACTTCATAAAGTCTACACTGTTGTCCAGAGGGGCTTCTCAACTTCATAAATTCTACACTGTTGTCCAGAGGGGCTTCTCACCTTCATAAAGTCTACACTGTTGTCCAGAGGGGCTTCTCACCTTCATAAAGTCTACACTGTTGTCCAGAGGGGCTTCTTACCTTCATAAAGTCTACACTGTTGTCCAGAGGGGCTTCTCACCTTCATAAAGTCTACACTGTTGTCCAGAGGGGCTTCTCTCACCTTCATAAAGTCTACACTGTTGTCCAGAGGGGCTTCCCTGCGGAACACCAGGAGGAAGTTCTCATCCTGTGGCAGGATCATCACGGCCAACTGCAACACAATCAAACACACATGAACATTTAGCAGATGCTCTTATCCAGAGTCACTTACAACACGTGAATTCATATCATGATAATTGCACCACAGTTATCAGCAAGATATCAGTGGGAGTAAGAAGAGAGAGAACCCATCCTGAAGACAGCAGCAGCTGTACAGTGAGTCTCTCTCCCAGCCCAGCTGACCTCCCATACAACCAGCCCAGAGTCAGCGTCTCCAACTGTAGCTTCGCCCCTCTCTAAATGAATCACTGGAGCTGCACCTTTTTCCCAGAGAGACCGTGAAGTATGATGCCAGTAGAGTATGATGCCAGTAGAGTATGATGCCAGTAGAGTATGATGCCAGTAGAGTATGATGCCAGTGACGTGGCAACAATACATCAGACCCACTAATTGTGGCCCTGGCAGGCATCCAGATCTAACTGTGCTGAGTGCCCAACGGGATCTTGTGCCCTCCCTTCTAAGTCCTAATTCAATTAGTAGTGCATCAGAAGATTACATTGGGAGCTGATCAACATTGCGGAGAGAGAGAGAGAGAGAGACAGAGAGAGAGACAGAGAGAGAGAGAGAGAGAGAGAGAGAGAGAGAGAGAGAGAGAGAGACAGAGAGAGACAGAGAGAGACAGAGTGAGACAGACAGAGAGAGAGAAGGAGAGTGAGAGTGAGACAGAGAGAGAGAGAGAGAGAGAGAGAGAGACAGAGAGACAGAGAGAGAGAGACAGAGAGAGGAGAGACCATGAGGAAACAGCCCAGCTGTAGGTTACTGCTGCAGCACTATGCACCAAAAATACTGTCCAACAAGAAGTCATTTGAGAATAAAGCTGGCACCAGTCAGTGATCCCTGCTGGTTCACACACCCATCACCCCAGCAACAAAGGTCCCACGCCCCACCTTCTGAAACAACAGTACCTCCACCATCCCGAGGAGAAAAGAGCCAGACATGGCTTATTACAGCACAGCTCTACTAGACCAGGCCCAACACAGCACAGCTCTACTAGACCAGGCCCAACACAGCACAGCTCTACTAGACCCGGCCCATCACAACACAGCTCTACTAGACCTGGCCCATCACAACAAAGCTCTACTAGACCTGGCCCATCACAACACAGCTCTACTAGACCTGGCCCATCACAACACAGCTCTACTAGACCTGGCCCATCACAACAAAGCTCTACTAGACCCGGCCCATCACAACACAGCTCTACTAGACCCGGCCCATCACAACACAGCTCTACTAGACCCGGCCCATCACAACGCAGCTCTACTAGACCCGGCCCATCACAACACAGCTCTACTAGACCTGTCCCATCACAACACAGCTCTACTAGACCCAGCCCATCACAACACAGCTCTGACCACTACTCCAGGGTCGGTCAGAACACTGCCCTTCAGGGAAGTAGACCACATGATGCAGTCCACACCATGTATCAATTAGATCGTCAGCCTACATATGCTGAGGTAACCTCTGGCAGAAGACCCCTAGAACAATCAGAGATAGGAGAGGTGCGCCAACTATTGCAACTAATATGCAGACTACTGAGCTAGACAGTCCCTTTAATTCACACACGGGCACGCACGCGCACACACACACACACAAACACACAGGGTTGCAGATTGCACATAACATAAGTACAATGCAATCTTATTCCATTCTTATTCATTTGTTTACAAATATTCCTAAATGTATTGACACCGGTATTATAATAATTATTATATGTAATGGTGTGTGTGTGTGTGTGTGTGTGTGTGCGCGTGTGTGTGTATGTATGTATGTATGTGTGTATATGTGTATGTGCATGTATGTGTGTATATATATATATATATATATATGTATGTGTATGTGTATATATATGTATATATATATGTATGTATGTATGTGTGTGTGTGTGTATGTATGTGTGTGTGTGTGTGTGTATGTATGTATGTATGTATGTGTGTATATGTATGTGTATGTATATATGTATGTGTATGTATATATATATGTATATATATATGTATGTGTATGTATATATGTATGTATATGTGTATATATGTATGTATATATATGTATGTGTGTATATGTGTATGTATATATATGTATATATACATATTTTATTTTTTTTGTTTTTTTCGATGTACTTTACTCAAACCAGTGAATATCACTTATTATAAATGAGATCATTAACTATCAGCTCTTGGAATATCCAGGGCCTATACTCTTCACATTTTGGTTATAAAACAACTAATCCAGAATTGATTAAAAACATCAAGGGACAGGACATCATAATCCTACTGGAAACATGGTGTCGTGGAGACATAGATACTCAGTGTCCCTCAGGCTATAGAGAAAGTTTACTACCATCAATCAAACATAAAAATGTTAAACGGGGCCGAGACTCAGGTGGAATCATCATTTGGCATAAGCAGGACTTAGCACTGAATGAAATGAAAAAAGGTACCACTCACATTTGGCTAAAACTTAACAAAGGTACAATCTATTGTGACAATGATGTATACATATGTGCAGCTTATGCTCCTCCTTCAGATTCATCATATTATGATGATCAGTTTTTTGACAATCTCCAGACAGAAATCATTAAATTTCAGGCGCAGGGTAAAGTGCTTCTTTGTGGAGATTTCAATGCAAGAACAGGTTCTGAGCCTGACTACACTGATGCGGGAGGTAACCACCACATATTTGGACACCCCTCCTTGTACAGTAGCCCTATTATAAATAATAGAAACAGTCCTGACCAAATACTGAACAAAAATGGAAAAGAGTTAGTACATCTCTGTCGAGCCTTAGGCCTGTACATGCTTAATGGTAGAATCAGAGGGGACTCTTTAGGTCAGTTTACTTACTGCTCAGCTCTTGGGACAAGTGTAGTCGATTATGCCATCACTGACATTGACCCCTCCTCCATTAGTGCATTCACTGTCAGACCACAGACACCATTGTCAGATCACAGTCAGATCAACGTGTTTCTGAAGAAATTAACCGGCAATATTCATTCAAAAAAACAGCCCAATAAACTTTACAACATAAACCAATCGTTCAGATGGGCTCCAAACAGTGCAGAGGCATTCATTGAAACATTGAACTCAAATGAAATGATGAACTCTATACAGTTTTTCAATAACTCACAGTACCAAAACAATAAAGATGGTGTCAATTCAGCTACCCAAAACATCAACTGCATATTCCAAAAAGCAGCATCGAAAGCAAATTTGAGAAAACCAAAGCAATGCAACATCAGAAGCAAAAATCAAAATGTTTCTGACAAATGGTTTGATAATGAATGTAAAACAATTAGAAAACACCTAAGACAAATGTCAAACAAAAAACATAAGCAGCAAAACAACCCAGAGCTACGATATGAATACTTTGAAACTCTGAAACAGTATAAACAAACACTGAAATGCAAGAAATTGAATTATACCAACAAGACACTTGATGAAATTGAAAACGCAATTGACCAAAATCAGTTCTGGGACATGTGGAACAATTTAAGCACAACAAAGCCACAAGAATTAGCCATACAAGATGTAGGAATTTGGAAAACTTACTTTGATAATCTATACAAAAACATCCCACAAAAAGACTTAAACCAGAACCAATTAGAAATTAAAGAAAAATTGAACATCCTGGAATCAGTCATTAAAAACAACCAAAATCCATTAGATTACCCAATAACCCAACAAGAACTAAATGAAAAGCTAAAATCTATTAAATCAAAAAAGGCTTGTGGTGTAGACAACATCAGAAATGAAATGCTGAAAAACAGCACACCTGAGTTGCAAAATGCTGTGCTTAAATTGTTCAACATGGTTTTAACTTCTGGCTGCTTCCCTGATGTCTGGAACCAGGGGCTCATCTCCCCTATCCACAAAAGTGGAGACAAATCAGACCCCAATAATTACAGGGGAATTTGCGTCAACAGTAACTTGGGAAAGATTTTCTGTAGCATTTTGAATTCAAGAATTCAAACCTTTCTTCAAGAAAAAAATGTAATAAGTAAATGTCAAATTGGCTTTCTCCCTAACCATCGCACTACTGACCATATATACACCTTACACACACTAATTAATAAACACGTCCACCAAAAAAAAGAGGGCAAAATCTTTGCTTGCTTTATTGACTTTAAAAAAGCATTTGATTCGATTTGGCACGAAGGGCTATTCTACAAAATTCTACAAAGTGGGCTTGGTGGTAAGGTGTATGACTTAATAAAATGTATGTACACAGAAAATAAGTGTGCAATAAAAATCAAAAACCAAAGAACAGAATTTTTTTCACAATGTCGAGGTGTGAGACAAGGCTGCAATTTGAGTCCAAATCTTTTCAACATTTATATCAATGAATTAGCAGACATGTTGGACCAATCTCCAGCCCCAGGACTCACACTATTTGACACAGAGGTGAAATACCTGCTATATGCTGATGACTTGGTACTTCTATCACCAACCAAAGAAGGTCTTCAACAAAACATTAATATTCTGGAGCAATATTGCCATAATTGGGCCCTGGCAGTAAATTTCCAAAAAACTAAAATCATGATTTTCCAAAAAAAACCCAGATGTCAGAAACAAAAATGTAAATTCACCCTGAACAACACCTTAATTGAACACACAAAAAATTACACCTACCTTGGTCTGACCATATCTGCATCGGGAAACTTTAATATGGCAGTGAAGGCACTCAAAGAAAAAGCCCGCAGAGCAATGTATGCAATAAAAATGAAATTATTCAAAATCAACATCCCAATTAGAATTTGGACTAAAATA
>NC_143024.1:8835000-8867500 GCF_057628025.1 Oncorhynchus mykiss
CTTACGTGGTACTAAATCCCCTTTATGGAGACAGAGATCAGTTTGATAGCCTGTTACTGTAACTCAACCACAGTCTCTTACGTGGTACTAAATCCCCTTTATGGAGACAGATATCAGTTTGATAGCCTGTTACTGTAACTCAACCACAGTCTCTTGCGTGGTACTAAATCCCCTTTATGGAGACAGAGATCAGTTTGATAGCCTGTTACTGTAACTCAACCACAGTCTCTTGCGTGGTACTAAATCCCCTTCATGGAGACAGAGATCAGTTTGATAGCCTGTTACTGTAACTCAACCACAGTCTCTTGCGTGGTACTAAATCCCCTTTATGGAGACAGAGATCAGTTTGATAGCCTGTTACTGTAACTCAACCACAGTCTCTTGCGTGGTACTAAATCCCCTTTATGGAGACAGAGATCAGTTTGATAGCCTGTTACTGTAACTCAACCACAGTCTCTTGCGTGGTACTAAATCCCCTTTATGGAGACAGAGATCAGTTTGATAGCCTGTTACTGTAACTCAACCACAGTCTCTTACGTGGTACTAAATCCCCTTTATGGAGACAGATATCAGTTTGATAGCCTGTTACTGTAACTCAACCACAGTCTCTTGCGTGGTACTAAATCCCCTTCATGGAGACAGAGATCAGTTTGATAGCCTGTTACTGTAACTCAACCACAGTCTCTTGCGTGGTACTAAATCCCCTTTATGGAGACAGAGATCAGTTTGATAGACTTTGACCATATTCATTTCATAGTCTTATTATGGGTTGTATGTAAAGTATATATAATATGCATGTCAAATATTACTAGAGATACACGTCATAGATAATTAGCTGTGTACATACAGAGAGAGCAGGAACAAACACAATAAATGACGTGTTCCAGACATGTAGGTGCCAGACATGTAGGGGCCAGCAGCTTCCCAATAACACAGAGGACATGAGTCTGTTCTCAATTAATGACATGTCCCAGACATGTAGGGGCCAGCAGCTTCCCAATAACACAGAGGACATGAGTCTGTTCTCAATAAATGACGTGTCCCAGACATGTAGGGGCCAGCAGCTTCCCAATAACACAGAGGACATGAGTCTGTTCTCAATAAATGACGTGTCCCAGACATGTAGGGGCCAGCAGCTTCCCAATAACACAGAGGACATGAGTCTGTTCTCAATAAATGACGTGTACCAGACATGTAGGGGCCAACAGCTTCCCAATAACACAGAGGACATGAGTCTGTTCTCAATAAATGACGTGTCCCAGACATGTAGGGGCCAGCAGCTTCCCAATAACACAGAGGACATGAGTCTGTTGTCAATAGTATTATGTTCCTAACCAGCTGTTGACCTTAAGCATAATGACGTCCAATTTAAGTGAACATATTGACCAAGCCGTGTGTCCATGGTCTTAAGGGCAGGAACAGGATGATCTTTAGTGCAAGACCGAAAGCAAAGTGAAATACAGACCATTTATGTAATTTATTGCGGTCGGGCAAGTTGAGCTCTGAGAACGTCTTTGATGATCACAGCCAAAATATAAAGAATTCCAGTATTGATCTTTCTGATTCCTCTCGTATGTGTAAGTGAAAGGCAGGAAATATATTTCACTTCGGCATGTAAATAGCTAATTCATTTTTTTTTTTTAGGCAAGTGATTATAATCTTCTAGGAAACCAGAAACTTCTCCAGATTTGTCCTTTCAGACTTTAATATCAATACTTCCTGTTTATATGACAGACGATGAGATGAAAACTGAGCACAGACGTCATTGGTCTTCAGACTACCAAGTGGTAGTCAGTTTAAATGTATTTTAACAATATCACAACAATATTTAGTTTTTTTACACATCCGCAGGAGCCATTAAAAACAACATCACCATCACAGAAGCCCTTCTCAGTGCTGAACATGGCCTCTCTCTAACCACCCACTGTGAAGTAGCCAGAACATCAATGAGATGTCCCAAATAGCACCCTATCCCATTTATAGTGCCCTATTGACTATGGTCAAAAGTAGTTCACTATATAGGGAACATGGTTCCATAGGGCTTTGGTCAAAAGTAGTGCACTATATAGGGAACATGGTTCCATAGGGCTCTGGTCAAAAGTAGTGCACTATATAGGGAACAGGGTTCCATAGGGCTCTGGTCAAAAGTAGTGCACTATATGGGTGTGGCCGATGTGAAATGGCTAGCTAGTTAGCGGTGGTGCGCGCTAATAGTGTTTCAGTCGGTGACCTCACTCGCTCTGAAACCTAGAAGTAAGTTGTTCCCCTTGCTTTGCGGCTTTTGTGGAGCAATGAGTAACGATGCTTCGTGAGTGACTGGTTGATGTGTGCAGAGGGTCCCTGGTTCAAGCCCAGGTTTGGGCGAGGAGAGGGACGGAAGCTATACTGTTACATAGGGAACAGGGTTCCATAGGGCTCTGGTCTAAAGTAGTGCACTATATAGGGAACAGGGTTCCATAGGGCTCTGGTCTAAAGTAGTGCACTATATAGGGAACAGGGTTCCATAGTGCTCTGGTCAAAAGTAGTGCACTATATAGGGAACATGGTTCCATAGGGCTTTGGTCAAAAGTAGTGCACTATATAGGGAATAGGGTGCCATTTGGGGCGTATATCCATAATTGCGTTTGCTGATGCCTGTAGCATCCTAATGTCATCCTTGAGCCCATCTGGACAGCAGCTCAACCCACCCAGGAAAAAGACAAACACATAGTAAAAGGTTGAATAGAGCCTTTGTTTGGACAGAGCTGTAACTAAAGATACGTTGCCCTTTGCTGCACAATTACATGGGAAACGTACCGGCTGTCTTCCTGTATCAACCCATAGTTATATTTACTTCTCAATCATCAGCAGCCTGCCATCGAATCGTTTTATTCACTCAGCTAGACCAAGAGGTACATTGATGGACTGTAAATACTTTAGCACAAAAATAAGATGTTGTTGGCGATATCCCATAGATGCAACAGTGGCACACAAGAAAGAGGAAGTGCCTTTAACACATTGTAGGCTATCTGTAATAGAGGAACTTCCGATAACACTTCCGAGGACCAGTGAGACATATTTAGAAGAGGATATTTATAATAATAATAATAATAATGTATGACGTTATGCGTCATTTATAAGGGGGCACACTAGTTTCTGGCAGTAGCTCGCAAATAGACTAAATGCACCTGCTGCGCTTCAAATGTGTTGCGCGTTATTAGGTAGCTAATAAAATAGATAAAAGATAAGAGAGGGAAAAAGATATGTACTTACCTCCGGACCTAATTTCGTCATCATGTGACGGAAGAAGTGGTCCAACTCCTTCCCCTCAATGTAACCATTATCTGTAGAAGCATTAACACCATTTAAAATACTCTTCTCATACGTTTTAGAATACATTTTAATACGTTTTCTTGACATAAATAACCTTTTTTTTTGCATCAAAAATAACATATATCAAGTTATGAAACCATAGCTCGCATGGTTAGGTTATAAAATTAATAATTCTCACCGTCTGCATCAAAGTGTTGCCAAATCTCCAGAAAACCAACAGCATCCAAGTGCTCAAAAGCGCAGTCCATTGTAATAAACAGGAGTGTAAATGATATCTCTAAATACAGTTTATGATAGTTCAGGTGATAGGTGTCTCTGTATCCTTGTCGAGAGTCTACTCTGCACTAGTTCACTACAATGTATGGGTGCTTTTCTCGACGTGGCCCGATCAATTCTCCAAACCTCACCTCCTTATATGGAATAATCTGACTTCACCATGACGCGGTGTAGAACGAATAGAATACAGGATGGACGAACGCATTTCGACTGCAGAGACATTCGAGAGTTTGGTCAACTTTTAGAATGTTGAATATTGTTGTAATTCTAGGCATTCGGTTGCATTGTTTAAATATTCCACATGTAAAGTTAATGGGGAACTAACATGGCTGCCATAGAACGTTCAAGTGTTATGTAAATGTATCATCACGCAGAAACCGCATTGGTCTAACTGTCTAAATACAGTGGGGCAAAAAAGTATTTAGTCAGCCACCGATTGTGCAAGTTCTCCCACTTAAAAAGATGAGAGAGGCCTGTAATTTTCATCATAGGTACACTTCAACTATGACAGACAAAATGAGAAAAAAATGCACCAGATTTGCTAGTTCTTGTTGTGAGATGTTACCTCACTCTTCCACCAAAGCACCTGCAAGTTCCCCGACATTTCTGGGGGGAATGGCCCTAGCCCTCACCCTCCGATCCAGCAGGTCCCAGACGTGGTCAATGGGATTGAGATCCGGGCTCTTCGCTGGCCATGGCAGAACA
Source organism: Oncorhynchus mykiss (assembly GCF_057628025.1). NCBI lineage: Eukaryota > Metazoa > Chordata > Actinopteri > Salmoniformes > Salmonidae > Oncorhynchus > Oncorhynchus mykiss. The sequence goes on from NC_143024.1 coordinate 8,839,294, forward strand.
CTGACATTCCTGTCTTGCAGGAAATGATGCACAGAACGAGCAGTATGGCTGGTGGCATTGTCATGCTGCAGGGTCATGTCAGGATGAGCCTGCAGGAAGGGTACCACATGAGGGAGGAGGATGTCTTCCCTGTAACACACAGCGTTGAGATTGCCTGCAATGACAACAAGCTCAGTCCGATGATGCTGTGACACACCGCCCCAGACCATGACGGACCCTCCACCTCCAAATCGATACCGCTCCAGAGTACAGGCCTCGGGGTAACGCTCATTCCTTCGACGATAAACGTGAATCTGACCATCACCCCTGGTGAGACAAAACCGCGACTCGTCAGTGAAGAGCACTTTTTGCCAGTCCTGTCTGGTCCAGCGATGGTGGTTTGGGCCCATAGGCGACGTTGCTTCCAGTGATGTCTGGTGAGGACCTGCCTTACAACAGGCCTACAAGCCCTCAGTCCAGCCTCTCAACCTATTGCGGACAGTCTGAGCACTGAAGGAGGGATTGTGCGTTACTGGTGTAACTCGGGCAGTTGATGTTGCCATCCTGTACCTGTCCCGCAGGTATGATGTTCGGATGTACCGATCCTGTGCAGGTGTTGTACATGTGGTCTGCCACTGTGAGGATGATCAGCTGTCCGTCCTGTCTCCTTGTAGCGCAGTCATAGGCGTCTCACAGTATGAACATCGCAATTTATTGCCCTGGCCACATCTGCAGTCCTCATGCCTCCTTGCAGCATGCCTAAGGCACGTTACACAGATGAGCAGGGACCCTGGGCATCTTTCTTTTGGTGTTTTTCAAAGTCAGTAGAAAGGCCTCTCAAGTTGTCATAACTGTGACCTTAGTTGCCTACCGTCCGTAAGCTGTTAGTGTCTTAACGACCGTTCCACAGGTGCATGTTCATTAGTTGCTTATGGTTCATTGAACAAGCATGGGAAACAGTGTTTAAACCCTTTACAATGAAGATCTGTGAAGGTATTTGGATCTTTACAAATTATCTTTGAAAGACAGGGTCCTGAAAAAGGGATTTTTCTTTTTTTGCTGAGTTTAGTTACAGTAATATATTACTTTTGATTCACCAGTACAAACTGATGTAGTTACAGTAATATATTACTTTTGATTCACCAGAACAGACATACAGTACATGGTTCTGTTGACTGTAGCAATAAAGGAGATGAGAGTCAAGTCAAGTCAAGTCACACAAATGCTTTTCCTCCTGAAACTGGTCTGTCAAAAATGAAAAGTTATGCAATATCATACCAGAGATGGTTTACGATTTTTAATAGTTTATGACATTTAATTTCTCACTGTCAGATTTTTAGAGTGGCTGGCTGAATTCATTCCAGGCTTGCATTTTAAAAAGCACTAAGTCAAGACACTCTTATATTGTGAGTACAGTTTCACAGTAACATATTTCAGTGTTTTATTCTAGTTGAATTACAGGCCTGTATTTCAACCAAACGCAGAATGCAGACAAGAGTTCTCCCATCCCGCTGGGCACACACTGGTTGAATTCAAATGTGGAATAGAAGTTCAATGGATGTCTATGCCCGGAGGGATGGCTCTGCTTTCTCTCATCATTATCCCACCATCTAGTGGCTAGTTATGCTACTGACCTGCCTATACTGTGGGTTGTTGCTGGTGATGTCTGGTGAGGACCTGCCTTACAACAGGCCTACAAGCCCTCAGTCCAGCCTCTCTCAGCCTATTGAGGACAGTCTGAAATCTGATGGAAGGATTGTGTGTTCCTGGTGTAACTCGGGCAGTTGTTGTTGCCTTCCTGTACCTGTCCCGCAGGTGTGATGTTCGGATGTACCGATCCTGTGCAGGTGTTGTACATGTGGTCTGTCTGTCTGTCTGTCTGTCTGTTGCCTGTCCTATCTTGCTCTGCATGTGCTCACTGCTCATTGTTTGTCTGGATTGTAATTGTTTTTAGTAACCTAGCTGTTATTAGGTTATTAACCACAGGGACTGCGGTTGAAAAGTGTCTGTCTGGCTAAAACTGGCACTTCTACTGAAACGTTGATTAACGTTCACTGTCCCTGTAAAAAGATATAAAATAAACTCCAAGTGCTACATTCACCCGTCCAACTGACTGAACAGCGACCCCTGGCGTTGCGCTGTAGATCCGGGGTCACGGAACCACTTTAGAGGACGTCACACTGCTGGCTTAGGGAATACCACTTTACCCCGGTTTGGCCCATACCTGGCTCGAACCCGGGACCTCCGCGTGGGAATGCAACAACTCGTATTTACTACTTGAACTACTGGAAATGTCCACCTTCCCATTTATGAATGCAGCATAACCTCGTCCCCAGGCTATCGCGCACGGCAAGACGGCCTTAGTGGGAGTGAATAACATTTGGAATTATAAAGTAATCAACTTTGGAAACAAAACATCCATTGAATTATTCAAGTAACTGTCTTAGAGGCCTTTTCTTTCCATCACTCTCCTGTCATGCCAATAAACCTGACATTCTGTCTATTTCTCCTGTCATGCCAATAAACCTGACATTCTGTCTAATTCTCCTGTCATGCTAATAAACCTGACATTCTGTCTAATTCTCCTGTCATGCTAATAAACCTGACACTCTGTCTAATTCTCCTGTCATGCTAATAAACCTGACATTCTGTCTAATTCTCCTGTCATGCCAATAAACCTGACACTCTGTCTAATTCTCCTGTCATGCTAATAAACCTGACACTCTGTCTAATTCTCCTGTCATGCTAATAAACCTGACACTCTGTCTAATTCTCCTGTCATGCTAATAAACCTGACACTCTGTCTAATTCTCCTGTCAATAAACCTGACATTCTGTCTATTTCTCCTGTCATGCCAATAAACCTGACATTCTGTCTATTTCTCCTGTCATGCCAATAAACCTGACATTCTGTCTAATTCTCCTGTCATGCCAATAAACCTGACATTCTGTCTAATTCTCCTGTAATTGTCCTGTCATGCCACCCCAGTCTGGCTCCCCTGGTCACCCCAGTCTGGCTCCCCTGGTCACCCCAGTCTGGCTCCCCCTGGTCACCCCAGTCTGGCTCCCCCTGGTCACCCCAGTCTGGCTCCTCCTGGTCACCCCAGTCTGGCTCCCCCTGGTCACCCCTGTCTGGCTCCCCCTGGTCACCCCAGTCTGGCTCCTCCTGGTCACCCCAGTCTGGCTCCCCCTGGTCACCCCAGTCTGGCCCCCCCTGGTCACCCCAGTCTGGCTCCCCCTGGTCACCCCAGTCTGGCTCCCCCTGGTCACCCCAGTCTGGCTCCCCCTGGTCACCCCAGTCTGGCCACCCCAGTCTGGCTCCCCCTGGTCACCCCAGTCTGGCTCCCCCTGGTCACCCCAGTCTGGCTCCCCCTGGTCACCCCAGCCTGGCTCCCCCTGGTCACCCCAGTCTGGCTCCCCCTGGTCACCCCAGTCTGGCTCTCCCTGGTCACCCCAGTCTGGCTCCCCCTGGTCACCCCAGTCTGGCTCCCCCTGGTCACCCCAGTCTGGCCCCCCCTGGTCACCCCAGTCTGGCTCCCCCTGGTCACCCCAGTCTGGCTCCCCCTGGTCACCCCAGTCTGGCCACCCCAGTCTGGCTCCCCCTGGTCACCCCAGCCTGGCTCCCCCTGGTCACCCCAGTCTGGCTCCCCCTGGTCACCCCAGCCTGGCTCCCCCTGGCCACCCCAGTCTGGCTCCCCCTGGTCACCCCAGCCTGGCTCCCCCTGGTCACCCCAGTCTGGCTCCCCCTGGTCACCCCAGTCTGGCCACCCCAGTCTGGCTCCCCCTGGTCACCCCAGTCTGGCTCCCCCTGGTCACCCCAGTCTGGTCACCCCAGTCTGGCTCCCCCTGGTCACCCCAGTCTGGCTCCCCCTGGTCACCCCAGTCTGGCTCCCCCTGGTCACCCCAGTCTAGCTCCTCCTGGTCACCCCAGTCTGGCTCCCCCTGGTCACCCCAGTCTGGCTCCCCCTGGTCACCCCAGCCTGGCTCCCCCTGGTCACCCCAGTCTGGCTCCCCCTGGTCACCCCAGTCTGGCTCCCCCTGGTCACCCCAGTCTGGCTCCCCCTGGTCACCCCAGTCTCCAATAAACCTGACATTCTGTCTAATTCTCCTGTCATGCCAATAAACCTGACATTCTGTCTAATTCTCCTGTAATTGTGCTGTCATGCCACCCCAGTCTGGCTCCCCCTGGTCACCCCAGCCTGGCTCCCCCTGGTCACCCCAGTCTGGCTCCCCCTGGTCACCCCAGCCTGGCTCCCCCTGGCCACCCCAGTCTGGCTCCCCCTGGTCACCCCAGCCTGGCTCCCCCTGGTCACCCCAGTCTGGCTCCCCCTGGTCACCCCAGTCTGGCTCCCCCTGGTCACCCCAGTCTGGCTCCCCCTGGTCACCCCAGTCTGGCTCCCCCTGGTCACCCCAGTCTGGCTCCCCCTGGTCACCCCAGTCTGGCTCCTCCTGGTCACCCCAGTCTGGCTCCCCCTGGTCACCCCAGTCTGGCTCCCCCTGGTCACCCCAGCCTGGCTCCCCCTGGTCACCCCAGTCTGGCTCCCCCTGGTCACCCCAGTCTGGCTCCCCCTGGTCACCCCAGTCTGGCTCCCCCTGGTCACCCCAGTCTCCAATAAACCTGACATTCTGTCTAATTCTCCTGTCATGCCAATAAACCTGACATTCTGTCTAATTCTCCTGTAATTGTGCTGTCATGCCACCCCAGTCTGGCTCCCCCTGGTCACCCCAGCCTGGCTCCCCCTGGTCACCCCAGTCTGGCTCCCCCTGGTCACCCCAGCCTGGCTCCCCCTGGCCACCCCAGTCTGGCTCCCCCTGGTCACCCCAGCCTGGCTCTCCCTGGTCACCCCAGTCTGGCTCCCCCTGGTCACCCCAGTCTGGCCACCCCAGTCTGGCTCCCCCTGGTCACCCCAGTCTGGCTCCCCCTGGTCACCCCAGTCTGGTCACCCCAGTCTGGCTCCCCCTGGTCACCCCAGTCTGGCTCCCCCTGGTCACCCCAGTCTGGCTCCCCCTGGTCACCCCAGTCTGGCTCCTCCTGGTCACCCCAGTCTGGCTCCTCCTGGTCACCCCAGTCTGGCTCCCCCTGGTCACCCCAGTCTGGCTCCCCCTGGTCACCCCAGTCTGGCTCCCCCTGGTCACCCCAGTCTGGCTCCCCCTGGTCACCCCAGTCTGGCTCCTCCTGGTCACCCCAGTCTGGCTCCCCCTGGTCACCCCAGTCTGGCTCCTCCTGGTCACCCCAGTCTGGCTCCCCCTGGTCACCCCAGTCTGGCTCCCCCTGGTCACCCCAGTCTGGCTCCCCCTGGTCACCCCAGTCTGGCCACCCCAGTCTGGCTCCTCCTGGTCACCCCAGTCTGGCTCCCCCTGGTCACCCCAGTCTGGCTCCTCCTGGTCACCCCAGTCTGGCTCCCCCTGGTCACCCCAGTCTGGCTCCCCCTGGTCACCCCAGTCTGGCTCCTCCTGGTCACCCCAGTCTGGCTCCCCCTGGTCACCCCAGTCTGGCTCCCCCTGGTCACCCCAGTCTGGCTCCTCCTGGTCACCCCAGTCTGGCTCCCCCTGGTCACCCCAGTCTGGCTCCCCCTGGTCACCCCAGTCTGGCTCCTCCTGGTCACCCCAGTCTGGCTCCCCAGAGAGACAGAACGAGAAGCGATGAAGAGGAAGGATACCAGCATCGGCTTGGCATCCGTGTCAACAGGCAGAGCACACATATAAGAAGCTTAAACGTAATGTCACTCCATTCATTCAACACCGATTCAACGATCAATGTGTCATCGATCAAATGTGTCAACACTGTTTCAACGATCAACGATTCAACGATCAATGATTCAACGATCAACGTGTCATCAAAGATCTGTACAAATCTCATTTAGACGTGTTTCAATCTGTACAATTATTTTATTTGGTATAAATATTCACATAAGGAAGGACATGTCCACAGCCAGTAGTGGGATTTAGTGAACCATGTTAATGGAGTATCGTCCATAACAAAATAAAACACACCGACTAACAAACATGGAGTCATTTCCTTTGTTGGATTAACTTTCCTTTTTTAAAAAAAATGCTTTTCAGATACGATCAGGCAAATATAGCAATGTGTCTTGTCATGAAAATAAAATAATACAACTAATTCATCGTTTAAAGAATAAGAAGAAAACTGTGAAATGGACAAATTGATTTCCTCAGTATTAACACAACGTACATTAAGGAAGGACAAGAAAAGGGAGAAAAACATCATCAAACATTGTTTTTATTTCGAATAAATTACATCATTATATAAACCTATTTTAGTAGTGTGCTTAGTAGTACCATAGTAATATAGGATCTGTGTACACATACGTGTGTGGATATATTACATGTATGTAACTTAACATACAGTATTATATTACATGTATGTAATTAAACATACAGTATTATATTACATGTATGTAACAGTATTATATTACATGTATGTAATTTAACATACAGTATTATATTACATGTATGTAACTTAACATACATTATTATGTTACATGTATGTAATTAAACATACAGTATTATATTTACATGTATGTAACTTAACATACAGTATTATATTACATGTATGTAATTAAACATACAGTATTATATTTACATGTATGTAACTTAACATACAGTATTATCTTACTTGTATGTAATTAAACATACAGTATTATATTACATGTATGTAATTTAACATACAGTATTATATTACATGTATGTAATTAAACATACAGTATTATATTTACATGTATGTAACTTAACATACAGTATTATCTTACTTGTATGTAATTAAACATACAGTATTATATTACATGTATGTAATTTAACATACAGTATTATATTACATGTATGTAACAGTATTATATTACATGTATGTAATTTAACATACAGTATTATATTACACATACAGCACACCACATATGCATATCGGACACACAAATTCAGCAGTAATCACCCTGTCTGAGAGATAGACTCCCTCTCTTACTTATTTAACTCTGAAGGATTCTATTTAACACTGTCGTTACATGGTTTTATTGTTTAATAGAACCAAACAGAAGACAGCCAGCTGCTCTTTATCCCCAAACAGAAAGAATAAAATACAAGCCGGAGAAATCCAAACCAACCGAGACAGTTAACCAGAGGGGTTATCCTACGAAGCATGCTAGATCTACTCAGGGTCTTTCTAAAGCTAACCAGCTTCAGCTAGCTTCACATCCCAGTTCAGGCGTCATGTGTACCTAACGCCGGTGGATATTGCTTGTACGCCTGCCGCTAACTCTAGAAGGCTTGTAAAACTGCCTGCGCGTGCATGTCGCACGTGGCTAGTCGAACGGCGAACTCTTCATCGCGACAATGCTGAAACGCCAATCCGTGGGCGACTCAGTGCAACATTTTCATTTGTGCAGAAATCAAGAGAAAATAAAAGTTATTTTGGAAACTCAGCAGGTTGTGGTGTGAAATGGGCTTTTAGAAGTGCCTTTATTTTATCACGCATCATTAACACGTTTTTTAATTTTATTATTTATCATTAATTAGTCTTTATTTTATACTCATCATTAACGCGTTTTTTATTTTTATTATTTATCATTAATTAGTCTTTATTTTTATTACTTATCATTAGTGCCGTATTTGGTGTGCTTATCAATGCACAACAACCACAGGCACCCCCCCCCCCCACCCCCACCCTCCTATCAATAAAATAGTATTATGGAGTCATACAGAAGAGCTACTGGGGGTGAAGTTTAGAATGCATTCCGTCATTACTAAATGTGAAATGTTAGATATTTTAACATTACTATTTTTAACACACACAAAAAAAATCAAAAAAAATCAGTCGTCTTCCTCAAATGAAGGGGATGATGACACAGTCTTTGCGAGAGGGAGGGAATCTGATTTGATTGATCATTTAATTCAAAGTAAGTGGAGTTAGCCTGCCCCAGAGCGGGTTAGTTCTGGAGGATTCGTTGCCATAGAAATTGATCTTTGCTAAAAAGGTGAGCTGCTTTCGCATGACCGGTTATCCCGAGTTGAACTCGTAGTTTACCGAAGTGACCTTGCTACCTGCTTCGTCGTTCACCCCTCAGGGTCCTGTTCAGTAGAGAGCGTAATAAACTAAAACAAGTGTTTCTTTATTGGACAAGTTCAGGTCATTTGACCTCCCTGTTTCAGTCAGTTTTGTTCCGTTATCTGCCTACTGAACTAGGCCCCAGGTGGACAGGTTCATGGAATGCGATGCGTTCACAGCATTCAACCCAGTCCCAGACATCGGGAACACGTGTTACCGTGACGCCACTACGTTCTGACCTGAGTAAGACAACCCTTCAGTCCAAAGCCATATGATACCGTGACGTCACTACGTTCTGACCTGAGTAAGCCAACCCTTCAGTCCAAAGCCATATGATACCGTGACGTCTCTATGTTCTGACCGAGTAAGCCAACCCTTCAGTCCAAAGCCATATGATACCGTGATGTCACTACGTTCTGACCGAGTAAGCCAACCCTTCAGTCCAAAGCCATATGATACCGTGACGTCACTACGTTCTGACCGAGTAAGCCAACCCTTCAGTCCAAAGCCATATGATACCGTGACGCCACTACGTTCTGACCTGAGTAAGCCAACCCTTCAGTCCAAAGCCATACGATTTACCGGTCGTGAAGAAAATAAACTACTGGCAGCGAGGCAGCAAACGAAGACCAATTGAAAGACCGAAAGGTGCCGAGGTCAGGACATGACCCCTAATTGTCGGGCCGTGACTGACTAGACAGTAGGGTTCGGGTCAATTCCATTTCAATTCCAGTCAAACCAGAAACTAAGCCAAATTCCAATTAAAAAAAATGTTCTGATTGAAAAGCAGTGAAGAGAAATGGAAATGGAATTTCAGTTTACTTCCTGAATTGCTGGACGGGTTTGAAAACGTCCGTCTGTCCACACGAAGCAGTCAGGTCCTGAATTAGGAGCCAATTGATGCTGCCTGCAGAAAAGCCCCGAGCTGGAGTCCCATCCATGTCCGGATTTCACTTAGCATGGATACCAATCTGAATAGTGAAACAGATATTCAGTGTGGATGCCAGGCTAGCTTTTACTGGCATGGATACCAATCTGAATAGTGAAACAGATATTCAGTGTGGATTCCAGGCTAGCTTTTACTGGCATGGATACCAATCTGAATAGTGAAACAGATATTCAGTGTGGATTCCAGGCTAGCTTTTACTGGCATGGATACCAATCTGAATACTGAAACAGATATTCAGTGTGGATTCCAGGCTAGCTTTTACTGGCATGGATACCAATCTGAATAGTGAAACAGATATTCAGTGTGGATGCCAGGCTAGCTTTTACTGGCATGGATACCAATCTGAATAGTGAAACAGATATTCAGTGTGGATGCCAGGCTAGCTTTTACTGGCATGGATACCAATCTGATAGTGAAACAGATATTCAGTGTGGATTCCAGGCTAACTTTTACTGGCATGGATACCAATCTGAATAGTGAAACAGATATTCAGTGTGGATGCCAGGCTAGCTTTTACTGGCATGGATACCAATCTGAATAGTGAAACAGATATTCAGTGTCGATTCCAGGCTAGCTTTTACTGGCATGACAGTACACCAGTTCACTTCCCAATACAAGCACAGGGGATGACCGGCACACAAAGCTATGATGACATTGTACACACATGGCCAAACCATGATGACAGAGTACACACATGGCCAAACCATGATGACATAGTACACACATGGCCAAACCATGATGACATAGTACACACATGTCCAAACCATGATGACAGAGTACACACATGGCCAAGCCATGATATATCTGAGTCGTGTAAAGGAATGTCCCTCTCCTTCCCCCTTCAGAAAATGTGTTGTTTCTGATCCACAGTGACTTAACACACAACAGTGCATCATCATAACAGTGCTTTAGCCATATTTATCTTGGAATTACTGAGATTTAGTGAAAGTGTACAACAGTCCTATCACAGTGAAACACTTCACATGGGTTACTCTGCCCGACAGTCTTTAGACATACGGTCGTCGCTTTCCGATTCCTGACATCAGATATACTGAGATGACAGGCAGGTACAATGCACCTGTCATTCATTGAGAGTTTAGTTTCTCATATAAAAATAAAGTCTTTGTCGGCCTCTTCTCCAGATCGGGGAGACTTTCTCCCCGGTCCCTTGTCTCTGTCAGGGTTGGGGGATTGGTCCTTGGGTTTGGAGCCGTTGTCCTCAGAGTTGTGGCGGTGGGGGCTCTGGCGATTGGCAGGGTCCGACACTGAGCCTGGTTTCACTGCTGAGGAGAAGAGGACAGGAGCTGGTTATGAGAATGAACAGCAGAGGGCGCCAAAAACAACCTTATCTGAAAACAAACTTTTATTTCTGTTTTAATCTTCATCTCTACCTCATCAGTGCTAAAAATGAGTCAAAATAACACTTCTAGTAACTTGTGAAAGATGAATCAATCCAACACATTTTCTAAAGAAAAGCAAGCACATTTTCCAACTGGCACCAACTGGCACCAACTGGCACCAACTGGCACCAACTGGCATCAAGACATATTCTAAAAATATGAACGTTTCCCACGTGAAGCCTAGAGAAGCCCGGATAACTCTCTGCCTCAGGTGCCAGTTGGAGAAAGATCAGTAGGCGGTATTTTAGATTCATTTTGGTAAAAGCTCCCTTCAATTATAAGCCATCACTATCAATCAAATCATGTCCAGAAGCTCCAATAATGAATCTCACTGCAGTCTGACCTGAACTACGGGACAAGATGAGAGATTATAAAATATACAAGTGAGAGAGGAGGAGGGAAAGGGAGAACTTCTTCTAACCAGTACAGGGGAGGGACTTCCTGCTCTTGTGCTCGCCCACTTCCTGTTCGGTGCTGGTAGGTGATTGGCAGGCGTGTCGGGCTCTGAGATTGGCTTGTCAGCTTCCTGATCAGAATCAAACACGCTACCGTCTTCTGTTGGAACATTCACTAGGGAGAGGGTGGAGGGAGGGAGGGAGGCTGGACTTTAGTGCTCGTTGATCAATCAGCCATTCAATTAGCCACAGGGCCAAGCCGATTGGGGCATAGTAATTCATTCTAATTTGTCTTTCAGCACATCTGGGCTGCTAAAAATAGAGGACAAGTAGGCAATGTGTGGTTCTTTATTGATGGAGTTTGTAAAGAACGAGTAGCCTATCAATAACATATCAATAACATATCAATAACAGATCAATAACAGATCGATAGATTCAATCTTGATCCATAGAACATGATTTAAATCTCCTCACTAGCACTGGGGGTGAAGAGTGGTCTGTGGTGCCCTCAGTGACTGTTCATATGACAGATCAATAACAGATCAATAACAGATCAATAACAGATCGATAGATTCAATCTTGATCCATAGAACATGATTTAAATCTCCTCACTAGCACTGGGGGTGAAGAGTGGTCTGTGGTGCCCTCAGTGACTGTTCATATGACAGATCAATAACAGATCAATAAGAGATCAATAAGAGATCAATAACAGATCGATAGATTCAATCTTGATCCATAGAACATGATTTAAATCTCCTCACTAGCACTGGGGGTGAAGAGTGGTCTGTGGTGCCTTCAGTGACTGTTCATATGAGTAATGTTGCTGTGCAACAGAGTGTGTAGCAGGGTGTGTTGTAGAGTGTGTAGTAGACTGTGTAGTAGTGTAGTAGAGTGTGTAGGAGACTGTGTAGTAGTGTAGTAGAGTGTGTAGTAGACTGTGCAGTAGAGTGTGTAGTAGAGTGTGCAGTAGAGTGTGTAGCAGAGTGTGTTGTAGAGTGCGTAGTAGAGTGTGTTGTAGAGTGCATAGTAGAGTGTGTAGTAGACTGTGTAGTAAACTGTGTAGTAGAGTGTGTTATAGACTGTGTAGTAGTGTAGTAGAGTGTGTAGTAGACTGTGCAGTAGAGTGTGTAGGAGACTGTGTAGTAGTGTAGTAGAGTGTGTAGTAGACTGTGCAGTAGAGTGTGTAGGAGACTGTGTAGTAGTGTAGTAGAGTGTGTAGTAGAGTGTGTAGTAGACTGTGTAGTAGACTGTGTAGTAGAGTGTGTTATAGACTGTGTAGTAGTGTAGTAGAGTGTGTAGTAGACTGTGCAGTAGAGTGTGTTATAGACTGTGTAGTAGTGTAGTAGAGTGTGTAGGAGACTGTGCAGTAGAGTGTGTAGGAGACTGTGTAGTAGAGGGTGTAGCAGTGTGTTGTAGAGTGTGTTGTAGAGTGCGTAGTAGAGTGTGTAGTAGAGTGTGTTGTAGAGTATGTAGTAGAGTGTATAGTGGAGTGTGTAGTAGACTGTGCAGTAGAGTGTAGTAGAGTGTGTAGTAGAGTGTATAGTGGAGTGTGTAGTAGACTGTGCAGTAGAGTGTAGTAGAGTGTGTAGTAGAGTGCGTAGTAGAGTGTGTTATAGAGTGTGTAGTAGAGTGCGTAGTAGAGTGTGTAGTAGACTGTGTAGTAGAGTGTGTAGCAGAGTGTTGTAGAGTGCTTTGTAGTGTGTAGTAGAGTGTGTAGTAGAGTGTGTAGAGAGTGCGTAGTAGAGTGTGTTATAGAGTTTGTTGTAGAGTGTGTAGTAGAGTGTGTAGTAGAGTGTGTAGTAGAGTGCGTAGTAGAGTGTGTAGTAGAGTGTGTAGTAGAGTGTGTTGTTGAGTGTGTTGTAGAGTGTGTTGTAGAGTGTTATAGAGTGTGTTATAGAGTGTGTTATAGAGTGTGTTATAGAGTGTGTTGTAGAGTGTGTTGTAGAGTGTGTTATAGAATGTGTTGTAGAGTGTTATAGAGTGTGTTATAGAGTGTGTTATAGAATGTGTTAAAAAGTGTGTAGTAGAGTGTGTTATAGAGTGTGTTATAGAGTGTGTTGTAGCCATATCATCTACCAGCTCTACTGGTAGTACTGCTACTTCCAGCAGTACTACACCTGCACCTGTCGACTACACAAGTTGTTTTGCTTCCAGTAGCACATCCAATGCTAGCATCAGTAATTCTACATTTGTTGTTAGCCCAGCTAGCATCAGTAATTCTACATTTGTTGTTAGCCCAGCCTGCATCAGTAATTCTACATTTGTTGTTAGCCCAGCTAGCATCAGTAATTCTACATTTGTTGTTAGCCCAGCTAGCATCAGTAATTCTACATTTGTTGTTAGCCCAGCTAGCATCAGTAATTCTACATTTGTTGTTAGCCCAGCCTGCATCAGTAATTCTACATTTGTTGTTAGCCCAGCTAGCATCAGTAATTCTACATTTGTTGTTAGCCCAGCTAGCATCAGTAATTCTACATTTGTTGTTAGCCCAGCTAGCATCAGTAATTCTACATTTGTTGTTAGCCCAGCTAGCATCAGTAATTCTACATTTGTTGTTAGCCCAGCTAGCATCAGTAATTCTACATTTGTTGTTAGCCCAGCTAGCATGGACACTGACAGTTGTGAATCTGATGCAGCCGAAGAGCTACTGCCCCCTTACCCGGGAAAGCACCAAGCTACTGTCCCCTTACCCGGGAAAGCACCAAGCTACTGTCCCCTTACCCGGGAAAGCACCAAGCTACTGTCCCCTTACCCGGGAAAGCACCAAACTACTGCCCCCTGACCCGGGAAAGCACCGAACAACAGAGAGGGACGTTGGACCATCGAAGAGGCGCAAATATGAGAACTACATTGATTTGGGGTTCACTTATATTGGGAATAGTGCCTTTCCTCAGCCACAGTGTGTTATATGTGCTACAGTACTATCTCACAACTCGATGAAACCTTCACTCTTGCGCAGACATTTAGAAACAAAACACGGCAATTTGAAAAATAAGCCACAGGAGTTTTTAAGAGAGAATAAAGACGACTTTCGAGTAGTAAGACATGTATAAAAGCAACAGATACCATTAATAAGAAGGGGCTAGAAGAGTCTTATATGGTGAGCTCCTGGTATATGTCTGTTACAGCTGGATGAATCAACAGACATGGCGGGCCTGGAACAGCTCCTGGTATATGTCTGTTACAGCTGGATGAGTCAACAGACGTGGCACAGCTCCTGGTATATGTCTGTTACAGCTGGATGAGTCAACAGACATGGCGGGCCTGGAACAGCTCCTGGTATATGTCTGTTACAGCTGGATGAGTCAACAGACGTGGTGGGCCTGGAACAGCTCCTGGTATATGTCTGTTACAGCTGGATGAATCAACAGACGTGGCGGGCTTGGCACAGCTCCTGGTATATGTCCGTTACGTTTATGGGGGGTCAATAAAGGAAGACATCCTCTTCTGGAAACCAGGACAACAGGAGAGGATATTTTAAAGTGCTGGACAGCTTTGTGACATCAAATGGACTTTGGTGGTCAAGATGTGTTGGTATCTGTACTGTTGTCGCAAAAACCATGACAGGGAGACATAGTGGAGTGGTAACGTGTGTTCAAGCAGTTGCTCCCGTTGCCACTTGGGTTCACTGCAGCATCCACCGAGAGGCTCTTGGGTTCACTGCAGCATCCACAGAGAGGCTCTTGGGTTCACTGCAGCATCCACCGAGAGGCTCTTGGGTTCACTGCAGCATCCACAGAGAGGCTCTTGGGTACACTGCAGCATCCACCGAGAGGCTCTTGGGTTCACTGCAGCATCCACCGAGAGGCTCTTGGGTTCACTGCAGCATCCACAGAGAGGCTCTTGGGTTCACTGCAGCATCCACCGAGAGGCTCTTGGGTTCACTGCAGCATCCACAGAGAGGCTCTTGGGTTCACTGCAGCATCCACAGAGAGGCTCTTGGGTTCACTGCAGCATCCACCGAGAGGCTCTTGGGTTCACTGCAGCATCCACAGAGAGGCTCTTGGGTTCACTGCAGCATCCACCGAGAGGCTCTTGGGTCCACTGCAGCATCCACAGAGAGGCTCTTGGGTTCACTGCAGCATCCACAGAGAGGCTCTTGGGTTCACTGCAGCATCCACCGAGAGGCTCTTGGGTTCACTGCAGCATCCACAGAGAGGCTCTTGGGTTCACTGCAGCATCCACCGAGAGGCTCTTGGGTCCACTGCAGCATCCACAGAGAGGCTCTTGGGTTCACTGCAGCATCCACAGAGAGGCTCTTGGGTTCACTGCAGCATCCACAGAGAGGCTCTTGGGTTCACTGCAGCATCCACCGAGAGGCTCTTGGGTTCACTGCAGCATCCACAGAGAGGCTCTTGGGTTCACTGCAGCATCCACAGAGAGGCTCTTGGGTTCACTGCAGCATCCACAGAGAGGCTCTTGGGTTCACTGCAGCATCCACAGAGAGGCTCTTGGGTACACTGCAGCATCCACCGAGAGGCTCTTGCTGCCAAGGGAATGCCTGACAGCTTTAAAGATGTTTTGGACACTACAGTGAAAATGGTTAACTTTGTTAAAGCAAGGCCCCTGAACTCTCTTGTGTTTTCTGCACTATATGCAATGATATGGGCAGCGACCATGTAACGCTTGTGCAACATACAGTAGTGCTCCGGTTATCAAGGGGCAAAGTATTGACACGTTTTTTTAAATTGAGAGACGAGCTTCAAGTTTTCTTTACTGACCATAATTTTCACTTGTCTGACCGCTTGCATGATGACTAGTTTCTCACATGACTGGCCTATCTGGGTGATGTTTTTTCTCGCCTGAATGATCTGAATCTAGGATTACAGGGACTCTCCTCAACTATATTCAATGTGTGGGACATAATTGAGGCTTTTCTCTGTCTGCATTAACAAGGACAACACACAGGTCTGTCCATCATTGTATGATTTTTGTGTGTAAATGAACTCAAGCTAATGGACAATGTCAAATGTGATATAGCGAAGCACCTGAGTGAGTTGGGTGCACAATTACACAGGTACTTTCCCGAAACGGACGACACAAACAACGGGATTCGTTATCCCTTTTCATGCCCTGCCTCCAGTCCACTTACCGATATCTGAAGAGAGCCTCATCGAAATTGCAACAAGCGGTTCTGTGAAAATGTTATTGAATCAGAAGCCACTGCCAGATTTCTGGATGGGGCTGCACTCAGAGTATCCTGCCTTGGCAAATCGCGCTGTTAAGACACTGATGCCCTTTGCAACCACGTACCTATGTGAGAGTGGATTCTCGGCCCTCTCTAGCATGAAAACTAAGTACAGGCACAGACTGTGTGTGGAAAATGATTTAAGACTGAGACTCTCTCCAATACAACCCAACATTGAAGAGTAATGTGCATTCTTTCAAGCACACGCTTTTCATTAACCTGTGGTGAGTTATTCTCAATTTACGATGAACAAATAAGGTTTTATATGTAAGACGGCTAAATAAAGAGCAAAATTATTTATTATTATTAGATTATTATTTGTGCCGTGGTCCTATAAGAGCTCTTTGTCACTTCCCACGAACCGGGTTGTGACAAAAACTCACCTATTCTTATGTTAAATAAATAAATGTATTGTATGGTGTGTGTGTGTGGCAGGCTTACAATGATGACAACATCATTGTCATCATTGTTGTCATGACAACATTTGAGAGTGCGCTGACCCTGGTGCTTAGAGGGGGTACAGCTGGAGGTTGAACGTTTGAAGGGGTACGGGCCTATAATAAGTATAATAATCTCTCTATGAGGAAAACCACAGAGATAAATCCTGGCCTATCTCTCTATGAGGAAAACCACAGAGATAAACTCTAGCCTATCTCTCTATGAGGAAAACCACAGAGATAAATCCTGGCCTATCTCTCTATGAGGAAAACCACAGAGATAAATCCTGGCCTATCTCTCTATGAGGAAAACCACAGAGATAAATCCTGGCCTATCTCTCTATGAGGAAAACCACAGAGATAAACTCTGGCCTATCTCTCTATGAGGAAAACCACAGAGATAAACTCTATTCTATCTCTCTATGAGGAAAACCACAGAGATAAACTCTATTCTATCTCTCTATGAGGAAAACCACAGAGATAAACTCTGGCCTATCTCTCTATGAGGAAAACCACAGAGATAAACTCTATTCTATCTCTCTATGAGGAAAACCACAGAGATAAATCCTGGCCTATCTCTCTATGAGGAAACCCACAGAGATAAACTCTAGCCTATCTCTCTATGAGAAACCCACAGAGATAAATCCTGGCCTATCTCTCTGAGGAAAACCACAGAGATAAATCCTGGCCTATCTCTCTATGAGGAAACCCACAGAGATAAACTCTAGCCTATCTCTCTATGAGGAAAACCACAGAGATAAATCCTGGCCTATCTCTCTATGAGGAAAACCACAGAGATAAATCCTGGCCTATCTCTCTATGAGGAAAACCACAGAGATAAATCCTGGCCTATCTCTCTATGAGGAAAACCACAGAGATAAATCCTGGCCTATCTCTCTGAGGAAAACCTCAGAGATAAACTCTATTCTATCTCTCTATGAGGAAAACCACAGAGATAAATCCTGGCCTATCTCTCTATGAGGAAACCCACAGAGATAAACTCTAGCCTATCTCTCTATGAGGAAAACCACAGAGATAAATCCTGGCCTATCTCTCTATGAGGAAAACCACAGAGATAAACTCTAGCCTATCTCTCTATGAGGAAACCCACAGAGATAAACTCTAGCCTATCTCTCTATGAGGAAACCCACAGAGATAAACTCTAGCCTATCTATCTATGAGGAAAACCACAGAGATACATCTTAGCCTATCTATTGATGAGGAAAACCACCGAGATAGATATCATTAATCCTGAGAGTTTATCTATGAGGAAAACCAGAGATAAATCTTAGCCTACCTATCTATGAGGAAAACAGTAATCTATGAAGGATTAATGATATCTATCTACAAGACAAAGGCTAGGTTCAAAATGACAGTTTATGAGACGATTCACTTGGAATAAGATGGAATAGCAATCTTAACAAAAATGGAGTTAAGATTGAGTTGTAACTGTGATTGTGCATTTGTTCTATGCAGTAAGGATAATATATTCTGGTGTCCGACACATCTCTCTCTCTACCGAGAACAGATACAGTTCGAGGGAAACAGAGGCCTGCGCTTTAGGGCTAAATAGCCTCTCCTTCCAGGCTTCCTCAAACGCAAAGTGATGAACGACACCTGTAAGTATGATAGTGTGTGACTAGGTCTGTTCCTACCTGGATGGGTAAAGGTAACCTACCTGCCTGAGCAGAGGGGTTTTTGTTGCTCCCCGTGCCCCCCAGTAGAGGACTGCCCTGCCCCTCCTTGTCCTTGTCCAAGGGGACCCTCTTCAGGCTGTAAGGCAGCATTGCCCCCTTGGGAGACACATTCCCTCCAGGAGAGTCACAGACCTCATCTGGCAGACAGAAAGAGAACAGGTATCAGAACTACACCCAGGTTCTATTGTCCCAAAACTAGGACAGGTGTGTGTCAAATTTACAGGTTAAGATATATCATTTATTGTTGTTTACGTAGTTGATGACGGCGACAGGATGCCAGATTAGTTGGCATCCTAGGTGAAGATCTGTGGTCTATTGAAAGGCAGAAGGTGTCCAGCCTCAGACCCCAGAATATTACTATTACACTATCACTAGATCTTTAACAGATTTAACATCCAGGAGCTAGATAGTTCTAGATCTTTAACATCCAGGGGCTAGATAGTTCTAGATCTTTAACATCCAGGGGCTAGATAGTTCTAGATCTTTAACAGATGTAACATCCAGGGGCTAGATAGTTCTAGATCTTTAACATCCAGGGGCTAGATAGTTCTAGATCTTTAACAGATTTAACATCCATGGGCTAGATAGTTATAGATCTTTAACAGATGTAACATCCATGGGCTAGATAGTTCTAGATCTTTAACAGATTTAACATCCAGGGGCTAGATAGTTCTAGATCTTTAACAGATTTAACATCCAGGGGCTAGATAGTTCTAGATCTTTAACAGATGTAACATCCAGGGGCTAGATAGTTCTAGATCTTTAACAGATTTAACATCCAGGGTCTAGATAGTTCTAGATCTTTAACATCCAGGGGCTAGATAGTTATAGATCTTTAACAGATTTAACATCCAGGGGCTAGATAGTTCTAGATCTTTAACATCCAGGGGCTAGATAGTTATAGATCTTTAACAGATTTAACATCCAGGGGCTAGATAGTTCTAGATCTTTAACAGATGTAACATCCAGGGGCTAGATAGTTCTAGATCTTTAACATCCAGGGGCTAGATAGTTATAGATCTTTAACAGATTTAACATCCAGGGGCTAGATAGTTCTAGATCTTTAACAGATGTAACATCCAGGGGCTAGATAGTTCTAGATCTTTAACAGATGTAACATCCAGGGGCTAGATAGTTCTAGATCTTTAACAGATTTAACATCCAGGGGCTAGATAGTTCTAGATCTTTAACAGATGTAACATCCAGGGGCTAGATAGTTCTAGATCTTTAACAGATTTAACATCCAGGGGCTAGATAGTTCTAGATCTTTAACAGATTTAACATCCAGGGGCTAGATAGTTCTAGATCTTTAACAGATGTAACATCCAGGGGCTAGATAGTTCTAGATCTTTAACATCCAGGGGCTAGATAGTTCTAGATCTTTAACAGATTTAACATCCAGGGGCTAGATAGTTCTAGATCTTTAACATCCAGGGGCTAGATAGTTCTAGATCTTTAACAGATTTAACATCCAGGGGCTAGATAGTTCTAGATCTTTAACATCCAGGGGCTAGATAGTTCTAGATCTTTAACAGATTTAACATCCAGGGGCTAGATAGTTCTAGATCTTTAACATCCAGGGGCTAGATAGTTCTAGATCTTTAACAGATGTAACATCCAGGGTCCTCCATACCACAGGAATGAAACTAAAATAGAGTACCAATCTGTGTTATGTAAATGCTCCATACTCTACCAACAGGGCCTAAAATGAACACACGCCACCTGCCAGATGTGAGTCTATCTCACCAGCCACTGTGGAAGGGAGGTTGGCTCCACAGTGCGTTTGGGAATAAAAAATAGTCAAGTATGATCACATTTATAGTCAAATAAATGCTGCAGTAGCTGTTTTCAAAGTATTTTGGGGCCATTTTGTTTCATAGCTGGTAAATGAATTGCACAAAGTCAAAGAACTGCAAATCCTATATAGTCTATTCCACCTCGCGCTGCAACACTGCCTGGCTGGGGGTGAAGAGCTGAGGGAAATAGTCATCTTTAGAAGTGCTGCGGACAAGGCCTAAAAGTTGGTCTAATTTAACTTGAAACTGAAGTCTACTGAAGAGAGACTTTATCCTTGTGTTTCTTGACTATTTACGTTGTTTTGTTTCACCATGTTTGTTTTTCTATGTTTGAGTTTCAACAGCTAGAGAAGAGAAGACAACGCCTCTACTAGTCAGACCCAATCTCACAGGCACTAACATGACTGACATCACGCTGCCACGGCAACCTCCCGCCCTTAAAGGGAGTAAAAAAATAATTATTCAATAAACCACATTAGTTACTTCTTACTAGCGATATATGTATGTGCTGTTTAAGAAGCATTACAATAAAGGCTCGTCTGTTTTTGTGTGTGTTTTATTAGTGTAATTTTAAATTAAATAACAACATTTTGTCTGGTAGATTATTTGTATCTACCTGCCCCAGTGGCTGGTGGACCAAATGTTATACCCTGTCTACCAATTCTCCTGGCTGTTATCCATACTAATGGAAGGATATAAGAATATCTAGTATATCTGTACATCTCAATGCTCCATATTACAGGCCTACCTATGCTCCTGCTACTGCCGGTGCGCGGCTTCTGAAGGATGGAGGGTCGGGCAGCGAGGGCTGGCTTGGGGCCCTGAAGAGGAGGCTTAGGACTGGAACTTAGGACTGAGGTAATGCGGTTCCTAGGGACCGTCTCTGGTTTGACCTCCCCACCACGAGGGCTCTTCTCTGGGGAGCCGACCACCACCACCCCCTCTGCCTTGGAGCCACCTGGAGACCTGCTCTCTGTTGGGATAGGCTGGCCCTTCACTGCTCACACACATAGTCAAATCAAAATGTTCATTTGTCACGTGCTGAATACAACAGGTGTAGTAGACCTTACAGTGAAATGCTGAATACAACAGGTGTAGTAGACCTCACAGTGAAATAGTTACTTACAAGCCCTTAACCAACAATGCAGTTTTAAGAAAAATAAGTGTTAAGAAAGAATTTATTAAAATAAAAATAAAAAATAAAAAAAAATAGATAAATAACAAATAATTAAGGAGCAACAATAAAATAACAATAGTGAGGCTATTTGGTCGGACACACAGAAAGGCAACAAGTCACACAAACGATTCACAAATGATTCACAAAACAAGTCTTCTGGTTCAGTCACTAACTTGTGCTAATAACTTAATTACCTTCAGTCACAGTCACATGCAAACACAAGCATGAGGTCATGCCCAAGCTAAGCTTCAATTTGACCGTCTAAATCAAGGCAGTCAGGGTGAATCAATACACATCTGTGGTTCAGGAAATATGGTCTCCCACGTCATGTGATTCCCACTCTGTAAACATAAACAAGCCAGTAGAGATGCACTCACCGCTGCCACTGCTGTCTGGGCTGGACGACTGGTCATACTGGTCCTGGAGGAGACAGACAGACAACCCTGGGGGTTCAGTCACAGCATCTACTATAGATAGACCTACTAATAGTGTGGACGTTACTGTCTCCTATCGACTTAGCGTCCCAGCTTGCTCTTAGAATACAATAAGTGTTGTGCTGTATTTATCTCCAGCAGCAGGTGGCGCTGTAGTGTAACAGAGTGGCTGGGCTGAGGTCCAGCCATACAGCTCAGCACCATGACCCCGCCAACAGATGTCACATGACAGGCCGCTTGGAGTTAGCCAAAAGGCTCCTAAAGGATTCTCAGACCATGAGAAACAAGATTCTCTGGTCTGATGAAACCGAGATTGAACTCTTTGGCCTGAATGCCAAGTGTCACGTCTGGAGGAAACCTGGCACCATCCCTACAGTGACGGTGGCAACATCATGCTGTGGGGATGTTTTTCAGCGGCAGGGACTGGGAGACTAGTCAGAATCGAGGGAAAGATGAACAGAGCGAAGTACAGAGAGATCCTTGAAGAAAACCTACTGAAAATAGCTGTGCAGCGACGCTCCCCATCCAACCTGACAGAGCTTGAGAGGATCTGCAGAGAAGAATGGGAGAAACTCCCCAAATGCAGGTGTGCCAAGCTTGTAGTGTCATACCCAAGAAGACTTGAGGCTGTACTCGTTGCCAAAGGTGCTTTAACAGATTAGGGCCTAATTAATTTAATTCAATGGAATGATTTCCTGATTTGAATTGTAACTCAGTAAAATAGTTTAAACTATGTTTATATTTTTGTTCAGTAAATAAACCAGTACAGACAGTTAACATAATATATTACTTTTGATTCACCAGTACAGACAGATGTAGTAACAGTAATATATTACTTTTGGTTCTCCAGTACTGGCTGATGTAGTTACAGTAATATATTACTTTTGATTCACCAGTACAGACAGATGTAGTAGCAGTAATATATTACTTTTGGGTCGCCAGTACGGGCAGATGTAGTTACAGTAATATATTACTTTTGATTCACCAGTGCTGACTGATGTAGTTACAGCAATACATTACTTTTGATTCTCCAGCACTGACCTTATGTGATCCGAAGGTCCGTCTCTCCTGCTTGGCCTTCATCTCCGCCAGGAGTCCAGTCCCCATCACCTGCACCCCGTAGCGCCTCCCCCCCTGGGGACTACCCTTACTGTCCCCCTCTGACACCTCATCCATGGAGTCTGGGGTCCGTAGCTCCTCAGACCGGTCTGAGCTGCTGCTGCACTCCAGGGGCTGGGTGAGCTGGCTGGGATGAGTGGGCTGGGTCTTGGCCTCCTTGACCTTGGTTGGTGGTTCTGGAGCTTGGCTCTTCAGGGAGGCCTTAGGGGAGGAAGGCCCCTCGGGGACAGAGGTTACTGGAGCTGGGGTTAGTGCTGGAGCTGGGGTAGACTGGTTCTTCTCTGACTTGTCTTTGTCTGAAGACTTGTCTTTGTCTGAAGACTTGGAGGTGCGAGACTTGATGAGGTTGAGGAAACCTCCTTTACTCCTCTTCTTCTCCCCGTCCTGGGAGTCGGAACTCTTTAGGGAACGTCTGAGAGGGGGAAGGAGAGAGGGGGGAGTGAGAGAGAGAGAGAGAGAGAGAGGGAGAGAGGAGTGATAGACGGAGAGAGGGGGGAGTGAGAGAGAGCGAAAGAGAGGAGTGAGAGACAGAGAGAGGGGGGAGTGAGAGACAGAGAGAGGGGGGAGTGAGAGAGAGAGGGAGAGAGGGGGGAGTGAGAGACAGAGAGAGGGGGGAGTGAGAGAGAGAGAGAGGGGGGAGTGAGAGACAGAGAGAGGGGGGAGTGAGAGACAGCGAGAGGGGGGAGTGAGAGACAGAGAGAGGGGGGAGTGAGAGACAGAGAGAGGGGGGAGTGAGAGAGAGAGAGAGGGGGGAGTGAGAGACAGAGAGAGGGGGGAGTGAGAGACAGAGAGAGGGGGGAGTGAGAGACAGAGAGAGGGGGGAGTGAGAGACAGAGAGAGGGGGGAGTGAGAGACAGAGAGAGGGGGGAGTGAGAGAGAGAGGGAGAGAGGGGGGAGTGAGAGAGAGAGGGAAAGTTAACCTTTTCAATATAAACATGGCTGAAAGAGCAAGAGGACAGGTAATAGTTCATAGTGATGAGTCGTAACGCTAACTTGGAGTCCATCTTGGTGACCTTCTTGGAGAAGAACTCGTCCACCCCCTCATCAACCCTTCCATGCAGACCGTTCTGCTCTCCGTCCTGAGACGTGGTGCTGCTGATCTGCTGTGAAGTAGGAATACAGGGTTGTTATAACATGACAATACAGGGTTGTTATAACACCATGCCAATACAGGGTTGTTATAACAACATGACAATACAGGGTTGTTATAACACCATACCACTACAGGGTTGTTATAACACCATACCAATACAGGGTTGTTATAACACCATGCCAATACAGGGTTGTTATAATAACATGACAATACAGGGTTGTTATAACACCATACCACTACAGGGTTGTTATAACACCATACCAATACAGGGTTGTTATAACAACATGACAATACAGGGTTGTTATAACACCATGCCAATACAGGGTTGTTATAACACCATGCCAATACAGGGTTGTTATAACACAATACAGGGTTGTTATAACACCATACCACTACAGGGTTGTTATAACACCATACCACTACAGGGTTGATATAACACCATGACAATACAGGGTTGTTATAACACCATACCACTACAGGGTTGATATAACACCATACCACTACAGGGTTGTTATAACACCATGACAATACAGGGATGTTATAACACCATGACACTACAGGGTTGTTATAACACCATACCACTACAGGGTTGTTATAACACCATGACAATACAGGGATGTTATAACACTATACCACTACAGGGATGTTATAACACCATGTCACTACAGGGTTGTTATAACACCATACCACTACAGGGTTGTTATAACACAATACAGGGTTGTTATAACACAATACAGGGTTGTTATAACACCATACCACTACAGGGTTGTTATAACACAATACAGGGTTGTTATAACACCATACCGCTACAGGGTTGTTATAACACAATACAGGGTTGTTATAACACCATACCACTACAGGGTTGTTATAACACCATACAGGGTTGTTATAACACCATACCGCTACAGGGTTGTTATAACACAATACAGGGTTGTTATAACACAATACAGGGTTGTTATAACACCATGCCACTACAGGGTTGTTATAACACAATACAGGGTTGTTATAACACCATACAGGGTTGTTATAACACCATGCCAGATAAACTACTTCATAAAGTAAGAGAGGACTAGTTGTGTGTTTGAGAACAAGAGTAAAACGTGGTTCTAAAATAAACACCATACTCACTTCCAAAGGTTCTTCCTCTGGGGTTGTTGTTAGAACTAAATAACTGACATCTCCCTTACGGACTGTTGCTGTCCTGCTCATTTCCCCCAGCAGTAAAACTCACAGCGGCGATACTCACCGGTATCTTACTGGACTGCATCTTCTTGTTTCTGCGAGGCCGTAGTTTGGTGAAGTGCTGCAGCTTCTTGGCCTCGTCTGAGGGCAGTTCTCCCATGGCCCCTGACGGTCTCTTCTCTAACCTCGAGAGGGTAGGAGCAGGGGAAGGTGCAGGAGGGTCCTCTGTGTGGATGGGAACATCTTCCAGGGCCTTGTCAAGGTCAAACTCCATCTCTACAAGGTCAGAGGTCACAGGTTATAGACAGGTCAGAGGATTACATACTGTACATGGTGAAAACATTATGAATAAGTAAGCACTTTGCAGTTCATATGTATCATATTTAGTTAATTCATATGTTTATTATCTTACTAGTAACACTATGTAATGAAACACATTTCACAAAACACATTTCTGCATTTATAAATGAACCTAAAACTAGAGGTATGTTATCTAAACCAGCTCTCTGTCAGAACCTAAAACTAGAGGTATGTTATCTAAACTAGCTCTCTGTCAGAACCTAAAACTAGAGGTGTGTTATCTAAACCAGCTGTCTGTCAGAACCTAAAACTAGAGGTATGTTATCTAAACCAGCTGTCTGTCAGAACCTAAAACTAGAGGTGTGTTATCTAAACCAGCTCTCTGTCAGAACCTAAAACTAGAGGTATGTTATCTAAACCAGCTGTCTGTCAGAACCTAAAACTAGAGGTGTGTTATCTAAACCAGCTGTCTGTCAGAACCTACAACTAGAGGTATGTTATCTAAACCAGCTGTCTGTCAGAACCTAAAACTAGAGGTGTGTTATCTAAACTAGCTGTCTGTCAGAACCTACAACTAGAGGTATGTTATCTAAACCAGCTGTCTGTCAGAACCTACAACTAGAGGTATGTTATCTAAACCAGCTCTCTGTCAGAACCTAAAACTAGAGGTATGTTATCTAAACCAGCTCTCTGTCAGAACCTAAAACTAGAGGTGTGTTATCTAAACCAGCTGTCTGTCAGAACCTAAAACTAGAGGTATGTTATCTAAACCAGCTCTCTGTCAGAGCCTAAAACTAGATGTATGTTATCTAGTTCATTATTTATCAGCTTCTCGTACAGGTAGTAACACAACAACAATCTGTCATGGTCCACATGTCACAACGTTGATCTGATACTAGCGCTCTGCTTGGTCGAGGAGACTCACCGAAGGCACGAGAAACTGGACGGAGCATTCTACTGTGGATGCTTTTCCTCTTGGACTTGGGAGTCATCTGGAAAGAACACAGATATTTACGCATTAGAGACGCCATAACTGCTATGATCAAAACCTTCTGATACTCAGCCAGCCCTCTTACAGTAGACTGGGATGTCACTTTCAATCCACAGACACAAAACACACTTCACTGAGTGTAATGTGTCAATGCTGCACTTGAATTCAGGACATCATTTCAATACTAGTTTGCGTAAAAGATGAAGTGATCTTTATCTTGTTTAGTTTTTTTCCCTCTCGCTTTTTCGGTTACCAAAACAAGTGTTACCAAAACAAAACCAAAAATGAGGACAGAAAACTAACTAACAGGAGATGTGTCCTGCTACATCAATATTGACAGGACAGAACACTAACTAACAGGAGATGTGTCCTGCTACATCAATATTAACAGGACAGAACACTAACTAACAGGAGATGTGTCCTGCTACATCAATATTAACAGGACAGAACACTAACTAACAGGAGATGTGTCCTGCTACATCAATATTAACAGGACAGAACACTAACTAACAGGAGATGTGTCCTGCTACATCAATATTAACAGGACAGAACACTAACTAACAGGAGATGTGTCCTGCTACATCAATATTAACAGGACAGAACACTAACTAACAGGAGATGTGTCCTGCTGCATCAATATTGACAGGACAGAACACTAACTAACAGGAGATGTGTCCTGCTACATCAATATTAACAGGACAGAACACTAACTAACAGGAGATGTGTCCTGCTACATCAATATTAACAGGACAGAACACTAACTAACAGGAGATGTGTCCTGCTACATCAATATTAACAGGACAGAACACTAACTAACAGGAGATGTGTCCTGCTACATCAATATTGACAGGACAGAACACTAACAGGAGATGTGTCCTGCTACATCAATATTAACAGGACAGGACACTAACAGGAGATGTGTCCTGCTACATCAATATTAACAGGACAGAACACTAACTAACAGGAGATGTGTCCTGCTACATCAATATTAACAGGACAGAACACTAACTAACAGGAGATGTGTCCTGCTACATCAATATTAACAGGACAGAACACTAACTAACAGGAGATGTGTCCTGCTACATCAATATTAACAGGACAGAACACTAACTAACAGGAGATGTGTCCTGCTTCATCAATATTGACAGGACAGAACACTAACTAACAGGAGATGTGTCCTGCTACATCAATATTAACAGGACAGAACACTAACTAACAGGAGATGTGTCCTGCTTCATCAATATTAACAGGACAGAACACTAACTAACAGGAGATGTGTCCTGCTACATCAATATTAACAGGACAGAACACTAACTAACAGGAGATGTGTCCTGCTACATCAATATTAACAGGACAGAACACTAACTAACAGGAGATGTGTCCTGCTACATCAATATTAACAGGACAGAACACTAACTAACAGGAGATGTGTCCTGCTTCATCAATATTAACAGGACAGAACACTAACTAACAGGAGATGTGTCCTGCTACATCAATATTAACAGGACAGAACACTAACTAACAGGAGATGTGTCCTGCTACATCAATATTAACAGGACAGAACACTAACTAACAGGAGATGTGTCCTGCTTCATCAATATTAACAGGACAGAACACTAACTAACAGGAGATGTGTCCTGCTACATCAATATTAACAGGACAGAACACTAACTAACAGGAGATGTGTCCTGCTACATCAATATTAACAGGACAGAACACTAACTAACAGGAGATGTGTCCTGCTTCATCAATATTAACAGGACAGGCCCCACTGTCCTATCTGACTGTGTCAGACCCCACTGTCCTATCTGACTGCGTCAGGCCCCACTGTCCTATCTGACTGCGTCAGGCCCCGCTGTCCTATCATACTGCGTCAGGCCCCGCTGTCCTATCATACTGCGTCAGGCCCCGCTGTCCTATCTGACTGCGTCAGGCCCCGCTGTCCTATCTGACTGCGTCAGGCCCCGCTGTCCTATCTGACTGCGTCAGGCCCCGCTGTCCTATCTGACTGCGTC